>NW_021620661.1:2083095-2095244 GCF_004785775.1 Grammomys surdaster
AGAGAGAGAGAGAGAGAGAGAGAGAGAGAGAGAGAGAGAGAGAGAGAAGAGATTATTAGTAGTGTATTTCAATACAGTTCTACATGAAAGAAAGCTTTATATAAATGAGTAAACACTTGAAATGAAATTTTAGTTTCCTTTAAAAAACCACCATTTCTAGAAGGCACACTGAAAACTATTCCTGTGCCTCCTTGTACCTGTAATGGTCCTAAAGTAAATATAATAGTTCACTTATAAAATATAAAAAAATGAAGATATCAACCACTTGGGAGGGTATGATGAGAGAAAACCTGAGAGAGAATATCAAAATTCAAGTTATATCTTCACTAGCACTGCAAGTGTCTTCCACATCCAATCACAACATAAGGAGAAATTAGAATGTGAGGTAACATCAAGAAAAAAGCCAGGACAGTCCCTGGGTGCTAAGTCCTGTAGTTTGGCTCAGCTATTCCAACACACTTTTCCTATATTCTTCTCTAACTTAAAAGACAGAAGCAAAGTAGGCCCTCATCTCTTAGAAGAAACAAAACTGATCATAAGAGGACACGTATGTTTGCCAATGAGTTCACCCAATGAAGTTGGGGTGTCTGAAAGTACAGTATAAGTTATTACTTCTTGGCTCTGCAAGGAAGGGGCCTGCCTGCAAGGGGCCTGGATACATACAGAAGCCTCTCTAACAGAACAGCTTTGCTTCTTAATCTCCCTTCATAGGTAAACCCAGCAAAGCCAGCCACCCATGGAACTGTGCTGACATTGAGCCATGGCATCCAAAAGAAAGCCCTCAGCTTTGTGTTCCACTTATCTTGGGTTCTGCAAAGCAATGTCTGGCTATCTATACATACAGAGCTCACAATCAGCCCACCAAACACATATCTAGGCACATAAACCAAATGTGGCCAAAATAGAAAATAAACCAACTCTCCATTCTTAAATCGGAAAGGACAAATACTGGCCATGAGTAGACATAGGAAGAGACTAAGTCTCAATCGCAGGTCCTCACTTAACAATAAGATGGTGATTTAAAACTGCTAACACATGCTACCTGGATAGGCTCTAAACTATTACACGCTGAGCTTCACCTAACAAGTTCCTATTTAAAAAAAAAAAAAGTGAAAACTTCCAGGACAGAAACAAAACTGGCAATAACCTAGGGAAAAGAATGGGAGAATAAGTAAAAAACACAAAGGATTAACCTGAACATCCCCCTCCAATGGAGAATACTCTGCTACTTTTGAAATATTTTAAATCTCATCCTCCCCACTTCCTCCCTGCGCCCCCTACCAAGGTGGGGCACCAACACTTGAGAGGCAGAAATGAGAACAGCTGGGTAAAAGATGTGGCTATTCCAGGTATCAGCAGACTGGTTGAAGTTAGCAGCCAACCAAATGTACTTTCTGCAAAATAAGGAATTACACCCCTCAGTGACCAGAAATAGGAAAGGTTGAAAGGAGGTTACCACTCACTAGAAGATAGAGAAAGAGTGTGAAATTATGGCTTTTCTTCATTAGCTCCTCTGAATTCATTGGTTATTTTCTCTGTATATTAGTTGCTAAACTGTGATGAACCACTAAACTGATGTTTTAATATAAACTTTGATGATGTAGTTTAGATTCTCCTTCTTTGCTATAATTATTTCCTAACACCTTGATAATGCATCTTTAAATGGCTGTCTTCCACTTTCCCAATGTAATCATTAAAATAATAAGCAATTCTGTGGCGAGAGGACATATTTCTAAGGGATTAAGAAACTGGAATGCAGTGATTAAAACCCTCAGAGAGAAGCTGGGGTCCTAATTAAGTTATTCTGCATGCAAGAATTACTCAAACTTTAAAGCATTTGCATGTTTAAAAATATTTGTAGAATTTACTGAATTAATTATAAGGTATTGCTTTTCATCAGAGAAGTGATCTTGTGTTATATTTAGCTTGTTTATTCATATGTATCTTAAAAACACATAGAAAGGTTATATTTAAATGGATACCAACAAGAATATTCATAATGTACAAAACACCATAGTTAGGTTGAAAGAACATGAAGATACCCGTCAACTCACTGGTCACCTTTTGGAGAATTCTAATCTCTCTATCTTGCCTGCATTCTTCCTTAAATAACTTTTTCTGTAATGTTCTCCAATCTGAGATAGATACATCTTCCCCAAAGCTTTCAGTTAGCCATCCCTTATTTGACGCCTTGTACTTCTATGTCTTTCTGAAGCACAGACAACTGGAACAGCCTCTTCTTCCTCCTCTTCTTCCTTCTCTTCTTCTGGCTCCTCTTCCCCCTCCTCCTCTTCCTCCTCCTCCTCTTCCCCTCCTCCTCTTCCCCTCCTCTTCTTCCTCCTCTTCCCCTCCTCCTCTTCCTCCTCCTCCTCTTCTTCCTCCTCCTCTTCCCCCTCCTCCCCTTCCTCCTCCTTCTCTTTCCCCTCCCTACTTCTCTTGCGGCATGCAGTTTTATTCAACTCCACACAATGACTACCCTAAATCCATCTCTTCACTGTGATCGATAAGATTTTCTGCCTTAGATCCCTGATAAGCCACACCAAGCTTTATCAATAGCTTTGATCTTTCCTCATAGGGACAGCTCTATATTTTTCCATCATACTTAACTGGACTATAATTTCCTATCTCTGAAACTCTGCTTTGCTTTCTTCCCAGAGTAACTAGAAAAGTTCTAGGAAAGACATGGTCCCATAGAATATTACCATTGGCTCTAAACTTTATGATACGCTTCCAGGGACCAGGTATACAGCCAGGTTCAGTCAAGAAATCAGCCCTAACATACCTAACAATTACCCTCTATTTTGGTGTAATGTTTTCCTATACAGTTACTTCCTTGATTTTGCTTCACATTATGAACATGATGTTTTTCCAGTAAATACTTTCAAATATATAACATTTTTGTGAAACATAATGTTTATTTTCTTTTTCCAAATATCAGATAAACCAATATGTAAATGTGAATCTACAATTTTTAAATATAGTTTTATAATGTTGCAAGGTAAGCCCACCAGAGAGACCATTTCACAGTCATTCTTAAAGCTAAAATGAAAGTCTTTTGCCAGCCAATAAATGCATGAGGAATTGGCCCAAATCAGGTAGCCCTAAGCCTTACAGCCCTTTATCTTTTATGCACGCTATGTTCTAGTTGTCACATTTCAATTAGCAAGAAGCAGAACTACAAAAGCCAAAAAGCAAGGTTAGTGTGTTTTCCTACTCAGTAAGTTACTTCTTGATTAAAGCTTTGACTTTGCTGTCTGTGTACTCAACTCCTTACCTCTCTATGACATCCTGTATTCTCAGCATGCAAAACAGAGAACAAAAAGCATCACTGCTCTTACCCCCAACCCCACCCACCTTCCACATGTTCATTTCCCTGCTCAGAGAACATAAGTAAAAAACCAATTGTCCTGGATTAGCAGATGATACTGTCTCCAAACTCAAATCCTATTTAGCGAAAACTGTCCTTCCAATGAACCCATGCCTTCCCATATCAGGAGTAGTCTGTGGCACACTCCATCCTGGAGGCCATTTAATATAACGTCCATTTCAACCATTGACATTGTTAGGGTATATTGCTGCCACAAAACACCAAAAAGCAAGTTGGAGAGGAAAGGGTTTATTCAATTTACATTTCCAGATCATAGTCCATCATTGGAGAAAGTTAGGACAGAAACTCAAGCAGGACTGGAACCTAAAAGCAGGAGTTGATGCAGAGGCCATCGAGGGATGCTATTTCCTGGCTTATTTCCTACGGCTTGCTCACCCTGCATTCTTATAAAAATCCAGGACCAGGATCCCAGGAATGGCACCATCCAACATAGGCTGGCTAGGTCCCTCCCCCATTGATCACTAATTGAGAAAATGCGTTAAGCTGGATCTTATGGAGGCATTTTCTCAACTGAGGCTTTCTCCTCTCTGATGACTTGAACTTGTATCAAGTTGACATACAAAACAAGCCAGTACAACAATAGTCCTGATCCCTTCATCCTGTGAAGATTTATTTTCTTAACCTACTCTCTTAAGACAAGCGACATCACCAACATGCCCATGGCCAGACCTGTGGAGTCTGAGGTCAAAGAGATCTGCGATTAAGGAAGAGTTTGGGTGGGAGATGGTACACATGGAAAGGTCTGAACTTGGTCCATTCTGCTTCAAAACCAGCCTCACATCCTTAACTGTTAAAGAATAGCCTGAATCAGACTTCCAGTGGGAGAATGATGAAATCCCTTCTGCCCATCTTCCAGTTGTCTCAAATCTCCTGGAACCTCTGTTTTGTCATTCAGAAATCATATAACCTTCCTCCCCACCATGCAAGAGAAGGAGCTGAGACAAGTCTATCCCTTCCAGGATAAGAGACTTCTCCATTCTTGTTTTCTTTATGTTAGTTTGGGGAAATCTGGTACAAGTGAAGACAGCAAGCAATCAAACAGTCGTTAAACTGGGTCTCTCTATAAACCCTATGTGAAAAGTATGGCTAGCTCCAGCTGCAGGTTTCTCTCTGTGCTGCTTTGAACTTAAAAAGTGGGAGCTCCGTACCATTTGTATCCTGTGGTTGGCATTTGTGGATCTATTGTACAACTGAAAAATTATTCCCAGCATCTTAGCATGTCCACATTTATCATCTGTTTAAGTATCTGAATAAACAAGAGTGAAAAACATACTCATGAATGCCATAGACCAAGAAATGCAATTATATTGAAGGGAAGATTAAACGGATATCCTTAGAGAAGATTTGGTAGGGCTTACTGGATCATGGATGACAGTACATAAAACACAGGAGACCAAAAGTAAACCAAAGACAAATGTCAAAAGTTGACAGTGTGTGTCTTGCAAATGACTCCTGGTCACTTGAGCAGATTGCTTAATGTTATGAAATGTATTAGGGTTGCTTGGAAAGTATTGCTAACTGCATAGTTTAAAGTAACATTGCAGCTAATATAAATCTGTTGATATATTAATTGATGGGTTTTCCTTATAAATTTCTAAAATTTTATTGTGTACATCCATTGTAGATGACATTGCTAACAAGGGCCTTCATTTAACTATATATTGTATATTAAGTGTAAGACTTTTTGAAAGTTAATTTTGTGAACTTGCTTCAAAGAGAGATTTCACAGTCACATTTTTTTTATGCTTAGGGGTGTGTGCACGGAAGCCAGAACTTGAAATCAGATGTCTTCCTCAATCAATCCTCACCATATTTTTCAAAATAAGTTCTCTCACTTAACCTGGAGCTTGCCAGTTGGATACATTGGCTGGTCAGAAGTGCTGGGAGTTTGCTTCTGTTTCTCCCCCACCCCAACCTGATGCTGGGATTACAGGTGCCTGATGATGCCTCTGGCTTTTGCACATGGCTTATGGGGACCAAACTCAAGTCCTTGTTCTTGATTTTGCTTAGCAAAAGATTTCACATAGTCCTGTTTTGTTGTTGTTGTTGTTGTTTTATGTGTAAAGGAGTGTGCATTTGTGCAGCCATTAACCTTGCTTTTAAAACTAGAAAATCTAGCTCTCCAAAGCTGACAACTTCATGTTCCACTGGTCACTGGAGCTCAGTGTTGGTTGCCCCTTGATGGGGTTTGTGTACCTCTAACAGCTCCTCCTAGCTTCTGTCACTGTTCTCCTCTTCTCAGTACTTGATCTTGCTAGCCCAATTCTAACATCCTGTGCTGGGGAAGACAGAACAACTGGCAGCATTGTTAGGAGAAAAGATTAAATGTTAGGAAAGAGTTTGCCACAACACAGCACAGGCCAAAGCCTGGACACAGAGATATAGGTTCTAGAGAGAACAAAGTTTTCATTCATTCATCCACCCACCACTATATTCATTGAATTCCTGATTTATTTATTTTCTATTCTACCAAATGTATCCCAGTAGTCTGTTCTGTGGGACCTTGGGACTGGCCAGTGGGAATTCAGAGAGCATAGGTAGAAATGGCTTGTGCCTTAAAAGAGCTTTCTATGCACTAGTCAAATTAACACATTTAAAACTTTAAACTGCATATTGGAAAACTGTTGTAAAAGTGTCTCCGAAGTCAAAGAAGGCTAGAGTTGGAGGAGGGCTCAGTCAGAGGGACTTTAGAAGATTTTCTCATGGACTACTGATGACAAATGAGTCAGGATGCACATGGACACAGAGAGAAGCTGAGCAGATTCCAGGAAGAAAAAGAGATGTATGTGAAAGTGAGTCAAGGACACTAATTGAGAATCAGCAGTACAGAGATGGAAAGATTTGAAAGAAACACATAAAAAGACTGGGGCTGAAGGAAGAGTATTAACAGGATTCTGGCATGCCAGGTCCTGCAGTCTTGACAAAGGTAGTATGTGTCATATTTACCTAGGATACATTTTAATATTTTCCCTCAGCCTAGTCAGTAGAGAAAGCATAATCAACAGATGGAGACAAGTAGGAGATGGTACAGAGTAAAGTCGAGGTATCTTGTCCTCAGGCAGGGAGGCTTTGTGGGATGTAATCAAAGTACCTCCAAAGTAGGTATCTATTGTGGTTTGAATGTGATACATCTTTGGGCTTGTATATTTGGGGTTGTACATTGTCTCCCAGACAATGGTGCTGTTTTGGAGTGTAGAGGTTTCTTTTCCTATTGTTGTGATAAAACACCATGTCAAAAGCAATGGAAAGAAGAAAGGGGTTTTATTTTGGTCCACTCCATGATAGCAGGGAAACCAGGAGTTTGAGGTCATTGGTCACATTATATCTGCAGTCAGGAAGCTGAGAGAGATGAATGTAGCATGGAACTCAAGTTCTCCTGTTTTCCTTCATCCAGGACTTAACTCCAAGGAATGCTGGGCACGGTGATTCACAATTAAGATGAGTCTTTCTTTTTTAATGAATCTAACCAAGATAATCCTTCACAGATTTGTCTAGAAACTAAAATCAATAGATAATCCCTCACTGGTGTGCCCAAGGGCTTGTCTCCTAGGTGATGTTAGATCCTGTCAAGTTGACAGTCAATATTAACGATAATCGGGAACTTGTGGAACTTTCTTGACTTAAGATCATCTAGCTGGCTGACCATGTCCACTGTCTGCAGGCTGTCCCAGCTCTGCTATAACCCTTCATTTCATAGGACATTGATATGTGAACAAGTTATACACAAGTCACTGATACCCAAGCAGTCACACCTTCCCTGGCATAATGAACTATTATTCTCTCTAAGCTTGGAACAAAAAGATATATTTATTTATCCCTTATATTGATTTGTCAGTGAATCATCATAGTAGCAAGATAAGTAATATGCAAATCATCAAGGTACGGGGAACAAATGATTAGCAAGGCTGGACAATAATAAGCCATGGTGCAGAAAGCAAAGCTTCTGGAAGAACATGCAAAAACTAATATAGAGAGAGGAACTCAAACCATGGAGTTAAGTGATTAAAAGCTGGGAATACGGTGAACTCCTTTAGAAACCGAGGCGTGCATCAGATCAACAGGACTGCCAGGTGGAAGCTAGACCATCTCTATGGATTAAAGAGCACAGCGGTCTATAGTAACTCCTACTCTAGCTGAGAGTCTTTTTTCCTGACTCTTATAGGAAAGGAATCACAACCTACAGTACCAAAGAGGACCTAACAGCATCCACAACACTGTTAATATTTCCAGGTCCATAGCTGAAAACAAGATGCTAATGGGGAAAGCTCTGCAGAGAGGCCCTATTAACAATGGTAATCACATGCTTTAGATGCTTCAAACCATCAGCAAGAAACAGAAAGGAAATTATAAGGCTGAATTAAGGACATCTCGAGAGAGGAATGAAAATAACGGGATCTATGCTGACTATGAACCCAAACCAATTAACTCTGCAACAGTGCGGCAGATGATAAATTCTTCTACTGTGGTTTCAAACAGAAAGGGAGAAAAACACTGCAGTTATTCCTTAGCACTTAAACAAAGAGATCGTGGAAAAAATTAAGTTACCTTATTTATGCTGCGTCAGATTGCAATCTGATATTGGTGACAAAGAATCTCTTATTTATGTTTGCGTCCTGTTAGTGCTTGCAACAAGCCACCACCACCAGGGTCTCTTATATGACTCATCTTCCCAGTGTTGACCTCTCACAGAAAACAGTAGAAATCATTAACTTTTAGTGAAGAATTCTCACCTCTCTTATTTGTTTAATAGGGTTATTTATTTCCACTTTTTGTATACATTTTCCTGATCTTTCTATTAGATGCCCGGGCAAAACCTATGTATTCGGTGAGACTGCTCAGTACAGATCTAGCCTCTTATCGCAGTGGTTTTCAACCTATTGGTCGTGACCCCTGTGAGGATAGAACGACACTTCCATAGGGGTCACCTAAGACCATCGGAAAACACATCATGATTCATAACAGTAGTATTAAAGTTATGAAATAACAACAAAAGAAATGTGGTCACGGGTCATCGCATCATGACAAACTGTATTAAAGGGTTGCAGCATTAAGAAGGCTGAGAATCGGTGTTCTACTGGCTGACCTGGGATGGGAACATCAACCAGGGAAGTCATAGAAGGAGTGAATGCTGGCAATCTTATGGGCATTATTTAATAGAAGAATGTTGGATTTCTGGAGGATAAAATAGTGGTAGCTTACCTGTGATCCAAGTTCAGAATCCAGCTAAAGGATCCAAGATTGGAAAGCCAGAGCTGAGCAACAGAATGAAACCTAGTCAGAAGCCAGGCCTGGTTCTGAACTCAGTGGCATGAGTCAATATGCTTCCCATTATGCTTGATTCAGATTAGATTGATTCTTCTGTCTCTGAACTGATACAGTAGCAAATGTAAAGATATCTCTCACACACTCATTTTTGTAGTACCCATTATTTGTTGTAGCCACAGACCTTGACCGTGGTTTCTATGTATATGGAATAAACAAAATCAATAATGTAAGAAAACACCTAAAAAGTGATACCTTTAATATGTGAAGCATGAAAGACAAATCCAGGGGGAAAAATGCTTGGGGACCTTGTGACTATGAGTCACCCATACCCCCACTATTAGAGATGTCAAGGCTGGCAAACTCCAACAGGAGCATGATCTGGTATAAGTCACAAAGCAACTATTTGTACTCCTTCATGTATAAAGGAATCAACTGTTACTTTAACTCTTGGTTTACAAAAGTTGAATAATACTGTAAGACTAGAGTCTAAATCCAGATCTTCCTAAAACATTTCAAAATGATCAAAAGCTAATATTACACACACACACACACACACACACACACACACACACACACACACACAGGAATAATTAGGTTTTGATTCTATAAGTCACACTGGAAGTTTAATTCTGTTTAGGAAGTGACTTTTAAAAAACTTTCTGTTCTGAAATAATCACAGATTGAAAGGAAGTTGGGGGGGGGAGAGAAGAAAAGGAGCAAGATCTTGTGTAATACTACTTAGGAAGCTGAAGCAGGAAGATTAGAAATTCAAGGACAGCTTAGGCTAAGGGCAAGTTCAAGGTAGAGAAACTTAGTGATGCTCTGTCTCATTTTTTAAATATAATATACAATGTATTTGTATGTGTATATTATTAAGCTGAGGCCATATCTTAGAGGTAGGACACTTACCTAGTATGTATGGGACCTTGGGTTCAATTCCCAGTACTACAAAAGCAACAACAAAGAACAGAGAAATCCTGTATGTCCTAATTTTCTCTACTAATTCTCCCCTGACAACAATGTCCTGTACAATCACCACACAATGTCCAAAGCAAGAACATGATCCTCAGGTAATCCACAATGACCATGCAGTTTCAGCCAGCACTGTATGCCCCTATGTGTACACACATGCTTGTACATTTTTCATCTGTCCAAGGTATAAGAACCATTTGTTCTCAAGGTTCCCTAGTGCAGCTTCAACAGGTATAGCCACAGTCACACCCATTTCCACCCCAAATCTCCAGTAAACACCAATTTGTTCTCCACCTCTGCAAGTTTGTCAAAAACAAAATGGAGCCATTTGCCTATAACACTCTAACATAGACTTCTTTTCACTCTACAGTTTTCCTTTGGATCGTACCACATTCCCACATGTATCAGTAAGTTTTATTCCTGTGGCTAAGCAGAATATCATAGTATGGATGGATCCTAAGCCATTCACTACCCACAAAGGAACCATAGTTGCTTCCAACTTGAGGCTATAAAGAATAAAACTTCTACATGTATTCTGTATCCATGTTATTGTGGGAAGACACATTTTTATTTCTCTGAACTGAATGCCCAAGAGAGCAATCAGGAAATGATTTTAAAAGACAGAACCTTCAATCACCTCCCACATCCCAAAGCCCTGGCTTTTCTGCTCTCTGCCTCTGACATTCTTCGGCTTCAAAAGGCATTGCCCTCGATGTTGTCTCTAATCTCTACCAGATGCTACTTCTAAACCTTGGCTGAACTGAGTAGGACAGTGTGCTTCTCTGGTTCTTTAACTTGTATATTAAATGTTTTTCCAACCTGCTGCCTGGAAACAAGCTTCCCAGAGAGCAATGATTGTATCTCTTTGTCACAAGGAGAACCTCTGGGTACCAACAAGGATCACTAGGTGACTGCAAGCAGCCTCTTCACTCTGATTCATGCTTCACAAGCTACTGAATAGTTCATCAACTTGCAACCAGGAAAGGTAATCTTTCCGGGACTCCTTGGAAACACTAACATTTGAAATTTCAACATGGCACGTACCTAGAAACATACTGCTTCTAAGTACTGTACTGTTACATGCCTGGTAAATTATATTTATGACAGAAGTAGGCAAGGCCTGAGATGTGATTTAATTATTGAATGTTAATGAATTTGTTATGTATGAGTTGTCAGATTTATTTGTTCCTGAGAGACAGAAAAAAATAATCCCAAGGGAAACATATTCAACAGGCCACAGAGGAAGGAAAATATGTACTTCCTGCAACATACAATCCTCCTTGCTTTATATAAACTCCTTTTCTCTATCCTTGTTTTTTTTTTTAATGGTTGTTTTTCAACATAACACATTTAGATGTTGCACACCCAGCAGAGCCTTTGTATAAAGAAGCTGGACCTTCTAGATTCAGACACGTCAGCCCCAAACCCCACACCATGCAGTGTATAACACGGGAAAAGAAAAAAACACAAATTCAGTCATTTCTTCCATAACACTTACACATGCAGGCTCTGCGCTAAACACATGTGACTCACTGGAGGGAACAAGTTAGATTAAAAATCCCTTCCTGCAGATTGAACAAAATTCAGTGTAGTTACATCCAGCATCACAGGGTGGGAAGAGCCTTGGCCTTGAGTTGAACTACTGAAATGCTTCCCTGATATGAAATGCAAACTGACCACAGAGAGATGAGAAGGAGTAGCCATTTGAAGAGAGAATAATGCAATAGGTCAGAGAAGCGTTTTAGGTGGAGGGCATAGAGTACATTTGTCAGCAATGTGGCTTTTTCAGCCCCTGGGAATGGCAGGAAGTAGCCACTGCTACTTCAGTAGCAGTGTAAGGAACCCTGTGAGCTAAAGGTGAAGACCAAGCAGGCCCCAGGGCTTGGCTGGTCTGTCAGGAAGAGCTGGGAGATCTTTCGATAACCTTTAACCCTAAGCACTGATGATAATCAGGATTGGTTTTCTTGGTTGGTTGCTGACTTTATCATTTTGTTTTTCTGAAGTATATCCTTGGGGATTCGGGGAAATGAAACATAGAGTTACTGAGAAAAATGCAAAGACAAAATATTGCTAGATTGTCAGTTAAGGTTTAAAATTAAAAATTAAATGTAGAACTCTTGAGCCCTTAGACAAATGCAAAAGGTTCTCAGACTCTGTTCACTCTAAATTCTCCACATGCCTTGCCCTCTGTATATAACCATCTCTGGATCCTACATCATGTCTTATCTGATGCTCTATTCTTCCATCCCACAGCAAAGGACCCTCCATCATTCAGAACCAAATAACTCTTTAGAGTACCCCATGGCACTTGATGTGTTGATATGTTTTTACTTTATACATCTATCTTTACATTAGGGTGAGGTCCTTAAGGTACTCTCCATGTTTCTGTCTCCCTCTCTGGCTCTCCCTCTCTGGCTCTCCCTCTCTGGCTCTCCCTCTCTGGCTCTCCCTCTCTGGCTCTCCCTCTCTGGCTCTCCCTCTCTGGCTCTCCCTCTCTGGCTCTCCCTCTCTGGCTCTCCCTCTC
>NW_021620661.1:2095344-2107179 GCF_004785775.1 Grammomys surdaster
TCCCTCTTTCCCTCTCCCTTTCCCTCTTTCCCTCTCCCTTTCCCTCTCCCTCTCTCCCTCTCTTCCCTCTGTGTGTGTGTCAGTTTTGCCTCTTCATTTATTCATTGAATGAGTAGGTATTGAGAACTTTTCATGTAGGCAGCAACATAAGCTTAAGAGATGTGATTAGAGAAGTCCACCTCCCTTGGCTTCTTGGAGTCCATATTACAAAAAGCAAGATGAAAACTGGACACCTTCATTTCCTGATTCCTAAAAGAAGGAGTTTTGAGTTCCCAAATTCTGCAGCAAATGAGTTTTCTGAGGAGATTGGAGTCTATTGACCAGTATTGCACTTAGTCTAGGCAAGACCATCTAATATCTAACCTAGGCTTTGTTATAAAGGACAACGTCAATTCCTCCCTACTCCTGACTTTCCTGGATGTTCAACCATGCTAATGAAATACTATCTAGAGTATCCATCTCAATTTTGCTAGATCTGGAGTACTATTTGGGAAATAGCACACATTTCTTTAGCAGCAAATCCCTTTCCTTCTAAACTTCAGAATCTAAAGAAAAATAAGTAGGAATTGAAACAATATGTGAGCTTCCTTCCATATATTTTCCTTTGGTCATCCATGTCACTGATGATCAAGGCCACCCCTTTGGAGTCCTAGAATGAAAGGCTATTCAGTGTTTACGACCCAGTGTTCAAATCCTTGAGTCAGTGCCTTGTTTCTAACTATATGAAATTTTCAAAGAACTTATTGATGTTCTCTGCTACTGAGTGTTATAAGGAGTCCATCTACTCGTCTCAATAAGTTTATCTCAGTTTTAGACTCCTGATTTGAGTGTTTCCGAAATCATCTCTTCACTCTGGGCTCCTAGGTCCCTTTTATCTGGTCATTCCCCACACTAGTGGGATACTATTTTCTAAAGCCCTCAACACCAGCTGCCTTTACCTTTATGAAACACGAGGTCATTTGAAATAGTCTCATCCAAAGCTAATCTCCTCAAAGCTGACTGTGATCTAGATGCATTTAAAAGTACATAATAATTATTTTCTGTTTAAGATGTACCCCCATTTGTATCCTAAGTAATTTACAAATTGCTCTAGACCAGTACTTCCTAAATGTGCTTAATGGTAAGGATCACACAAAATGCTTGAAGACAGACTCTCAGGCACTCTCCCTTCAGAATTTAGCTTTCTGCATCTGAGTATGGAGAAGACATTCAGACTGATTTCCAGTTCTCAAGGGGATCTCTTCACTAGTCAGTTAGGGGAGCATTAGCTCATCTCCCCCACATAACAGGCATTGGTTTCACCTTTGTGATCAGGAGAGGACAGAAGACTCTTTATCATGAGTTTCAGGTCCTTAAGAAAAGATACATTTTACAAATGTTTCACCTCTTTGTATTTAGGAAAATCTATACCATAGTTGCAGTTTCTTGCACTTGCAGGATCCATGGCCTGGGCTGGATGTAAATATTTCCTGCATACATAGCTGCTAGATCATTTAGATCAAGCCCCAGCGGTCAAGTTTCCCTGGTTCAGCAGAGAGACAAAAATAAACAACTGCGTAAACATGGCACTTATATCACAGCTCCCACCCCAAGACTCAAGAAACATCACGGAAAGGATGTACAAACCTAGTGATAGGGAGATGGAATGTGGAATGCTGGGTTCTGGACAAGACACAGCCATTGCAGTCATGAGCTTGTGATAGCTACAGTTGCCTGCACTGGTCTTGCACAAGACTAGGCCTGTCAACAGTCAGTCGTAGATGGGAGAACCATCCTGTGCCTTCTGGTTGAGTTATTGGCTAATAGATGCTGAGGGAGGGCTAGTCATTGGCCTCAGTTGTCTATGCACTAATGAGCTCATCACCCTCCAACTGATGTAGTAGTAATAGTTCCACATCCACAGCAAGAAGACAGTGTTGGTTAAGCTCAGTGGCTCCCAAATCAAAATTAAAATGGCAAAACCATGACAAAGAGACTTTCAGGAAGAGATATTGACAAGGGCAAGAGGGATGAACAAGAGACAGTCGGATGAGATTATTTAGAATGCATTTCAAAAATATATAAAATTGTCAAAGAATGAGTCTTATTAACAAAAACCAAAAAAAAAAAAATGCTACATATGCCAGAATGCAAATACAGAGTATATTTTACAAAGGTCAGGGAGAAATGTGTAAAGAGAATGAGAAAGGCCTCTGGGAGGAAATCACGTCTGAGTTGATCTATGGGTCTCCTGAGTCTGTTTCCTCATTGTACACAACGGGAACCCAAATGTTTATTGCTGTGCACCCCTGTGTAAACAAAACAAGTTGCTCTAATGTATTGTTGGCTCTAACCAAGTGCTAACATTTTGGCAAATGTTAAAGAGTCAAAACACAAAAGACATTGTGAAAAGAATCAGAGAGACTATGACAGAGCCTCTCCCAGTCTAAGAGAGTATGAAGCAGCCATCATCAAGATGCCTTAACATATTAGTCTGAATAGAAGTGTAGATATGCCCGGGTAGTAGTTCCTCCTTTTGGCCTCCATTTTTTCCACACTGCTTCAGAGCAGGAATGGCCTCCTCTGCTTTCTGTAACATTTCTTATCCTGTATCCAATGCTCAGTTGAATGAAACCAGCTGCATTTTATTTAAATTGAATTGACACACACAGAGGTCTCTATTTCATAAGCACACAGAATCATGAATCAAATCAAGAACCTAATGTGGACGTTAGAGTCCTCTCGTTTAATTACCTTGCCTTTATATTCTATGGCGGAGGAAATCTGGAGTCTGAAGTCCTCTTACCGCCCTAATCAGCAGCAGCTAATGAAGATTTGAAATGAAAGCTTCCTGCTTTCCTCTCCTGAAATAGAGGTACCACGTCATTTTTCTAGCTGATAGCTAATTTATTAAGAAAAATAATTTAATGGAATTAAAATTCTTCCTTCGATGGCACATAGCCTGTAAATCAAAGTCAGAGCAATAAATCATCTTAAAGTTTTTTATAACATGAAAAGAAAAATAATAGCCTCTAAAATTGAAACACTGACTCCCTTTGATTATACAAAGGAAAAGCAGGCTTCGTGTGTAATGACAAGGCTTGCTTTTAGACGTTTGATGTGAGTAAGGAATTTTAGTTGGGGATATTTGGTCTTGTCGGCTTCATTTGTTGATTTTAGTTTTTATGGTGTCTTCAGACTTGTAAGATATTTTTAGGAGAGAATGAAATACATTTAATGTACATTTTTACATGAGTATTGTGCTGGATTTAACAGATTATAAAGTAACCACAGTAGAGGGTGAGCTGGAGGAGCTCGTTATTATGGAGCGTTAAGTAGGAGCACACACAGTCCAGCTTTTCAATTGCTGAATAGGAATCCTGGAATGTAGACATGCTTTTCAAATAGAGAGATGGACATTCTTAATTAGTTCCTGAAGTAATAGTTTGTAAATTCTGCATAATAACCTAGCTTTAGGGACTGGGAAAAATGGTGCAACAGGTAAAGACACTTGTCACAAAGCCTAACAAGCTACATTTAGTCCCAGGAACTCATGTAAATTGACCTCTGACCTCCACTGCTTTGCAATGCCATTCTTACAGCCATTCACAGAAACACAAACACATAATAATAATAATAATAATACAATTAAATTCAGATTCATAGCTTTTTTTTTTTTTTTTTTCAAAAGAAGGAACACCTACCCACACCATCACATCAGACTGGAGCTGCAATGGCAGTCACACATTTCAGGAGGGCCGTGTGTGATGTCTCCAAATGCCATCTGCCTATTCATCCTCAGTTTTCCTTTCTGCCCTGAAGGCAACCTGAATTGTGTTAGCATTTTCCTAACACGAACAGAAAGGGAGGTTTATCCAAGGAAACCAAGAGAAATTAGCATGATGGCTCCTAACGCTAAGTCTCAGCATCAGAGTAACATAGAACAAACAGCGGAGGTTTTGCTCCAAGGTCTGGAAGTCAGCTGGGTTTCTCTGAGGATGACCTGACTCTGCATGACTTGCTCTCTTCCCAGCACCAACAGATTATCCCAGTGGGTTCTTCTGATGGCCTGAGGCAGAAATGAAAAGAGACAAGGGCAAGGCCCGCCCCTCCTGATGCCTAGGGTCATCGCTAGCACACAGTCACAACCAAGTGCACAAAGCAAGTTCATGGCTGAACCAATCAAGGAGTTCTTTATGTTGTTGACAGCATGGAAGTCTAAGTATAGGTTAAATTATCATAACCCATAAAGCCAGGCATAGTGATTCAAATTGTTTTCTTTTTTATTTATTGGCTATTTTACTTATTTACATTTCAAATGTTATCCCTCTTCCCAGTTTTCCCTCCACAAACCCCATATCCCCTCCCACATCCCCCTTGCTTCTATGAGGGTGCTCACCCACCCACTCCTGCCTCAGTGCCCTAGCATTCCCTTCCCTGGAGCATCCAGCCCCCATAGGACCAAGGGCCTCCCCTCCCTTTGATGCCAGATAAGGCCATCCTTTATTAAATATGCAGCTGGAGCCATGGGTCCCTCCATGTGTACTCTTTAGTTGGTGGTTTAGTCCCTGGGAGTTCTTGGGGATCTGGTGGGTTGATATTGTTGTTCTTCCTATGGGGTTGCAAACCCTTTCAGCTCCTTCAGTCCTTCCCCTAACTTTTCCACTGGGGTCCCTGAGCTCTGTCCAATGGTTAGCTATGTGCATTCAAATCTGTACTGGCCAGGCTCTGACAGAGCTTCTCGGGGGACAGAATCCCAGCACTTGGAAGGCTGGGGAAAGGAGATTATGAGATTTTGGTAAGCCTGGGCTATATACTAAGATGGTGTCTCAAGACAAAACAAAACAAAAATACAAAAACAAAAATTAGTAACCATACCTAGCCTTATAGACATATGTAATCTCTCACTGTAGCCCTCTAGTCATGGATAACTTCATTCATTCACCTTTAATTTCTGCCCCATCTGATTTGGAGCTAATGTGTCTAATTTTAGCTAATAGCACTCTCGTGCACAGCAAACTAATACCAGAGCTCTGAGAAGAACCAGACATGTTTGCCCAAGGCAGTCCTTGTTTGCCTTGCAGTTTGATGATATAGTCCACTGTGTGTTAAATAAGTAACTACTCATAGCTTCACCAGAAGAACTTCAGATATTGAAAGAACTACATGCAAATTTAGAAGATATAGGATAGATAGGTAGAGAGATAAATAATAAATAGAGATAGATGATGGATGGATGGATAGATAGATAGATAGATAGATAGATCTATTGATCTTTTGTGCATGTTTGCATACAAGACCTTGTACATGTTAAACAAGACTCAGCCTAGCCCTGAGTTACCAGCATCACTGGGAGAGCTATGTTAAACTTGTATGGCAATAGAGAAGTATTCTACAAATCGCACCTTGGATATATTTTTGAATTCTCAAAGCAATCTATTCCTTAAAAATTCTCAGTCTAATTTCTCTATATATAATAATATGGAAATGTGGCAATAGACACCTCCATTAACAGAAGGGAAGGTGTTCAGCGAATCCAACAACATAAATTAGCTTTAGGTTGGAGAACCTCAGTGGAATTCCATTTACTCACAGAACTGTACTTTTCCTACTTGTAAGATTAAATGGTTTTAAAAAGAAACACACTATACTCAAAAAGCTAATAAACCATTAAATCTTAAGTGAATCAATAACAGAGAAACAAAACTGAGCAAATAACTAACCACAATGTGTCCATTTGGACTTTTACCCAGAAGTGACCATTAAGGCTTCCTGATTCCTTACCATGGAAGCGCCAGTCAAACAAACAGAAGCTCATATTTTTCAGAAGCACAGTTCTGCTTGGAGATCGGCCTTCTCTCCCTACATGCAGAACTGGATGACCTTCTCTGCCTGTTTACAGAACTGCCCGGCTTCCTCTCCCTCCCTATGAGACTGTGTGTCCTGCTCTCTCTGATTTCAGGACTGGCTGGCCTCCTTGATCACAAATGTTTGAGAAGTACACTGCATGCAGAATCAAAAGATCTTTACAACTTTTTCCCCAACCAACAGCCAACCTCGAAACTCACTTTCCATTGTCTTCTCAGGAATGGACCCAGGTTGTGTTAGCTTTCCTATGCGTCATGCACTTTTCTCTTAACACTTTGCAAAAGTCTTGTGGTCACCTCATATGGAACAGTGAAGAAGAAGCATGCATAAAGAAACTGGAAGCCTTGGTGTTATTGCGGTTCTACAAACCCAAAGTTCTCTGAGGCAACATGCTTTGAGCATTCACAATATTGAAGCGACTGAAGTGGTTCTGTTACTAAAGTGCCTACCACACAGCACGAGGACCTGAGTTTGGATCGCCAGAATCCACATAGTAGAGTTCAATACCATGGCTTACATCTGTAACTCTAGTACAGAATGGGAAGAGACAAGACGATCACCAGAGAACGCTGGCCAGCCAACCTAACCCATCTATCTAATGCTGAATTCAACAAGACACCCTGTCTTAAAAGATAAGGTGGACAGTGATAGAAGACACTTAGCATTGACCTCTGGCCTCTACATGCATAGGTACACTCATGTACATGTACGTGAACATACATACACCTGCACACTCGAACAGAAATTAGAAGTTCACAATATATATCCCAAATGATACATGCAGACTATGAGAACACACACATACATGTACACATATACATATACAAACACACACACATACACAAACAAACACACACGCAGATAAATGGGAATCTCTTTCTCCCTCTGTCTGTCTGTCTGTCTGTCTATCTACTTTGTTCTATAGAATAAATATTTGTTGGTAGCTTGGCAAGCTCAAATCTTTCCTTGTAGCCACCACTTGAACTACACGTTGATGGTCGCTGCCTCATGAGTACTTCATGACAGCCATGAGCCTTCCTCGAGGGAGATAATGTTAGTATGAGGTAGAGAAGTCATGTAATGATGGGATATCAAAGAATCTCACATGCCATATGAACATCCTTATATTTCACCCTAGCCAGCAGGAAGGAAAATCAGCACTGTAGACAATTCACCTTCAGATGTATGTTCACAAATTTCCTGTCACATAAACCACACAGTTACCTTGAAAAAAAATTAAGCTTTTAAGTTTTTTGTAAATATGACATGGGAGGAATTTTGACACAATGCCATTCTTCAATTCAGAGTAAGTAGCAGAGTTTCTGATATGGTTTAGCAAAGGACACAACATAAAAAGACTTTAGGCCATTGCAAATCCCCTGAATCTTTCATCAAATAGTTTAATCTTAACTCCTTTTAAGTCATCCTTGTGAATCCCAAAAGGACATGCAAGGAACAAATTTCATGTTATATCCCATGGCTGAACATATTTTAAAGATGTTTGGGGGAGCAGAGAAACTGCTAGACCGTATTTTTTTCTGAAAAAAAAATGTTAGGACAAATTGACTGTTACTAAGGACCACAGACTCTGAGAGCAGGATAAATTTCCAATGTCTTGGTTTCAGATAATTCCAGAGGTTGTTCCAAGAAATATAAAATATTTCTAGCTTCCCCATCTGGAGAGACAGACAGAGGATAAGCTGAGAATGTATGAGTGGTACAGAGGATCAGGAAAGGCCACGAGCACACACACACACACACACACACACACACACACAGCATGCTTCAGATTCTAGCTGTTCTGCAGCTGTGGAGGGTGAATAGAGACAACTGGCAACCCAACTCTCCTGGCAGAGTTGCAGGCTGGCATTCACCACTGCCTTTTCCTAATTTCTTTCCCATTAAAGGATTTTAAAGGTACTTCTGAAGAAAGTAACAAATTATAAAATTCTCTCAGATTGATTTTTTTTTTCCTAGTATTTGCTCAGTCTGCTATAAAATCCAGTTGGAGCCGCCATATCTGCTGCAGTTGTTTGGGGGCACTTTATGTATGTCCTCCCACTATAAGTAAGTAGTAAGCCCGATTGTTAATAAGAATGAGACACACTGTTGTACCATTTCCTTTTGTAATCGTTTCCTCTCTATTGTTAGCTTAGTGATTGCTTCTAACCAAACAATGAAAGACTATGGGATAGTGCCCCCACGATTATGTAACACACGTTGGTGCTGTAGTTCAAAGGGGTTCCCCAAAAGTACATATGTAAAAGGTTGGTCTCTAAAGTTCTGGTACTGGGAGATACTACATTCTTTGAGGTGGTAGATCCTAGTGAGATATCTTATATCATTGGGGGTATTTGAGTATATTTGTGTTTTGTATTATCTCTCATCTTGTATCTATGTATCGTCTATGTATCTATTATCTTTCTATGTATCTATCTGTGTGTATGTATGTATGTATGTATGTATCTATCTATCTATCTATCTATCTATCTATCTATCTCCTCTGATTTGAAACCCACCATAATGTACAAGTCTTAGTAGAGGTCCAAACACATAAGTAACCCCTTTGTGGACTTTATTCTCTAGAACTATAAGCCAAGATAAGTTTCTCTTTACTTCATAAGCAGCCACGGTCAGCTATTTAGATATAATGATAGGCTACTATATGAAAGGCTACTATAACTAGAGAGTTTTACCTTGACACCAGGCTTTCTATCTCTCTGGTGCAGTCTCTATAACTAAGAAAAAGCCATGGCTTATCTGTTCATGAGTCAAGGAACTTAGGATGGTTTTGAACCAATAATGATCAAGGAACTGACATCATTCATCTAATACCCTTCAGGGAACTAGATCCTACCAACACCACAGAGCTTAGAAACAGCTCCTGCAACCACAGGTTTCAGATAAGCCGCCCACCCACCCACCCACTCCCACCCCGCAGTGCTTACTAACACCCTACTGAAGCACTGTGAGAGGACCTGGGTCAGAGACACAAATAAATTTAAGACTGGATTACTGACATACAGACTCCATAAAATACTAAACATGTGTTATTTAAATCCAGTCTCTTTGATGAGTAACTTGTTATAAAATAATAGGTAGCCAATATACCAAACATCTGCTTCCTCTTAAACCATTACTTTCTCTTTCTCTACGACTTCTGAAAACAAAAATAAAAGTCATCTAGTTGTATGATGTATTGTAAGACTCTAGCAAGCAGAGTCTTAGTTTACCAGAGACCTCGAGTGAACCCACAGAGATGAGAATCATCGCAAAAAGCAAGAGGAATTTTTAATGTTCCAGTATGCTAGGGCCATCCTGTATCCCAAAAGGAGAGGTGACCCCCCTGCAGCTTGTTCAGCGGACATTTATACAGTCTCTAGGGATGGTAGCCATTAGGCACAATGTGATTGGCAGAACAGTGTGACTTTTAAAACTGATTGGTCTTTAGGGGGCTGCAAGGACCTCCCTTTTCTGTGCATGGCCATGTGCTCTGGCCCCTCCCCCCCAACATCCCTCTCCCCCTCCCCCCCACAGGTCAGTCCCCACCCCCTGTGGTCTGAGGAATGTTAATTAGCCTCTGCCTTCAAGAGGGGAGGGGTGCCTAAGCCTAAGTATGGCTTTTCCAGGTGGGGAGGGATCTGGTGGAATTTTCCTCTTCAGTATCAAAAAATGAAGATGCTTTTATAAAGTAAAAACATTTTAAAACCTTAAAATAAATGTAGGCAATAATAGTGATTCTCTCTAAACTTTCAGTGTATTCCCTGAATGGGTTGATGGTTTTAAAGAACATTTTGTTCTTTCAAAGATATGTGATCCCCAGTTTGAGTCCTGTCTAATCTGAAGAGAAATGGAATTAACAGTGCATTATGGGTCTGCAGTACTCCCATCTGAAGATTTCCAAGTCAAGTGCTCCTAGAGAGCTGTGAGACAGGGACTAAAGGGACTAACAAAGGAACACTCTGTGCTAGGAGTACCTCTACCTGACTCTGGTCCATAGCTAATAAGATACTTGCTTCATATTTGGTCAACAGGTATCTTCCTCTTCCTAACAATGGGCTAGAGTATTATGTGACCTGAAGAAAGGGATGTGAAATACTATCCCATACCGTCTCGAACACAGCAAAGGGAAAGAATGGCTTCATTTTTTTTCTGTGTCTCTGCCTCCTCTCTTTGTCTATTAAGTGCTGTCTTGCTTAGGGTTTTATTGATGTGAAAAGACACCATGACTACGGCAGCTCTTATAAAGGAAAACATTTAATTGGGGATGGCTTGCAGTTCAGAGATTTAGTCCATTATCATTATGGTGGGAAGCACAGTGGTGTGCAGGAAGACATGATACTGGAGAAGTAGCTGAGAGTTCTATGTTTGGATCTACAAGCAACAGGAAGTGACCATGACATCCTAGGTCTTGCTTAAGTTTCTGAGGCCTCAAAGCCCACCCCCTTGTGATGTACTTCCTCTAACAAAACCACATTTACTCCAAAAGGGCAACACCTCCTTATAGTTCCACTTCTTATGGACCTATTGGGGTCATGTTTATTCAAACCACCATAAGTATCTTGCTACTACCTACCCTACAAGCTATATCAGAATAGAGTTATCAGTTGAGTATGGAAGAAGGATTCTGTTTTCTTTTCTTCTAGTTGAAGGAATCTGAGGTTCCTTCAAGTGTGATTTAAGTCTGGGTTTGTGTTTATGTTCTGGAGTTACTGTTTTGACACTGAACTGTGTGATTCTGTTGAAGAAGGCCAAGAAGGCTCATCCTCTTATAGTACCATTTGTCCATTTCAAGAAGATGGGACCAGGGCATTTTTACTCTTAGTGTCCTTCCTTGGAGCAAAAGGCACACTGAGTGGACCCCAAGGGATGCTCTAAAAGCTTTTAAACTTTGGGGACTAAGTTCTATGGAGGATGAATCAAATTGGGGACCTCCACCATCTCTATTGTTAGACCTTTAAAGGTCTTTTTAACCTGAGCAGCCATTGGAGTCTCATGCCCCTGGTCCACATTTTTTATAATATTTTTCCTAGTCTGTGGGACTGATTGAGGAATGAAATACATGATTATTAAGGCCTTTCCCTCCACTCCTTTGTACATATTCTAAAACCTTCTGTTGGCTCATTTACATAGACTCCTGGGTCTTCATCCTCTCCCAAAATGACCTCCCACTGTTTGCCAACCTTGCTAGCTTATCATGCACCCATTCAGACCTTTATTGAAGCAGGTGACCAGGTGTTTTACCCTTTCCCTGTGGACCCTTGATCACAATCTCATCAGCTACTTCCCTGGCCTTAGCAGGCATTTGGGCTTTTCCATCTCTGCTTCAGCAACTACCCAGGACTCCCACTATCTTTTGCTAGGTAAGGACACAACAGAGGATGAGCTAAGTTTCATGAAGTCACCTAGCTGGGATTTTTTTTTTTAATTCCCATAATTTTTTCTCATCCCCTAAGTCTCATATACAGAAAGGAAGGTATACTCTAGGAAGATACAACTCCTAAATGAAGACTTCAGTAGCTGATTCTAATTTTGTCTCCTCTATACAAGTGTGTTAGGTTAAAATGGTTCCTAAGGATAACACGGAAGAGAGAGAGAGATGGCATTATTTAATCCACAATGATACTAAACCCACTTGAGGAAATATAAAAGCCTTTTCTGAAGATACTACTGTGAGGAGTGAGGAGTGGATCACACATTTAGCTCTAGGAATGCGACCCACTATGATAAAAAAGGGAGGGGAGAAAGATTTGTTGTGTCAAGGACCAGCTTGGCTTGGAGAGGGATTCTGAGAGAAGGAGTTTCTGGTAGCAGTGAAACAAACAATGACTCAAACTGAAATTGTGGTTCCAAGCTGGCCACCTATGTTCTGCTGGAAACAGCTTTCCAGCCTGCTTTCCCACTTTCTCTCTCTCTCTCTCTCTGTCTCTCTCTCTCTCTGTCTCTCTCTCTCTCTCTCTCTCTCTCTCTCTCTCTCTCTCTCTCTCT
>NW_021620661.1:2107189-2118774 GCF_004785775.1 Grammomys surdaster
TCTCTCTCTCTCTCTCTCTCTCTCTCTCTCTCTCTCTCTCTCTCTCTCTCTCTCTCTCTCTCTCTCTCTCTCTCTCTCTCTCTCTCCCCCTCAATGTTCTGCTCAAGACAGGTCTCCAAGCAGTTCTCTCTTGCTATTCTAAAAATTTCTCTGGATAGCTCACCACCTGCAGATCATAAGCCCAGTGTTTCATTTTACATATTAATCTAGTCATTTCAGGTTTCCTTTTGACTATCCTATGAATCAGTATACCTATCTTGTGACCCCAGCTTCTTAATTCTTAGGAAACAACAAGCATACATTTTCTTTTAACATTGCAAAAGAATTCAGAGGTCTGCCTGCCTCTGTTAAACACAGATGACAAACTATCTGGGTGGGACCCTGTCCTGAAATTAACATTTCTACCACACTTGGACCTGGACTCCCTATGTCCCAGCTGACTGTGAACTCAGGAATCCCTCTGCCTTTGTATCTGCCTGACTTTGTATCTTTGTGACAAGCTGGCGCATTAATGCAGATGACTTTGTTCCTTTAGTTTCATGAAGCCCCTCATATAATTCATATTGCATCCTTAGTTTTTGCACAGTTGAGAAATTATATATGTTTGAACTCATGTTTTTAGAGTTCCTTTCTGTCTTAAGGGTTGTCCTGAAGGTCTCAGCGTTTACAATTTTGCTGAGACATTAGCTACACCTTGGCCTTCCAGACTCAGGCTATCTCAGATTATCCTGGAGTCATTGACAATAACAGGGAGGACATTCCTCAGAGGAATGTGATATATGTGTATCATATACAAACAAGCCTTATGCCCACAGCAGCCATTGACACTCCTGGAGGCCCACATCTGCTGGCCCTGTCCCAGGGTCAGGAGCCATGTCATTCTGTCCACACCAACACCATGCCAGACTTGGCATTGTTGAGCCTCTCAGGAAAGGTATTAAAAGAAAAGACAGCTTGCATTGCAATTTAAATAATAGTTGGAAGTAAGATAAGCAAAAAGGAAATTCCAAGCCAGGGAAATAACTTTGGTCTAAGCTATAGAAATAGAAAAAATGTCAAGTATATAAAGGTAATCACTAGACATATCAGATAATTTATGAGGCTGTAGTATAAGCTACCCAGAGAACTGTCCTGCTATAGATACTGAAAGATAGTTTCCCTTCAGGCCTTAGGGAGCAAACAAATGACTAGCCTTTTAGGTTCAAGTCCAAAGAAAACTCCAATTCATGCTAGCAACGAATGAGGCTGGAATTGCCCCATTACCAGGACAGGAAAGACAATTTCATTGGCACCTAGCAAAGCAAAAACCACTAGGGAAATTTAAATGTAATAAGTTGATAAATTGTTTTTGTTTGAATTTATAAATAAGTTACTCAACTTGTGGATGATTGATTTTTCTGAATTATTGACTTTTCTAAACAATAAGCATTGCATATCATTATAAATATTTAAATCCCAATATACAGTTTTTATTTTTCATCTCAACAACTTAAAAATTTTTGTTCGATTTACTCATGAATGCTTAAGGTTATGCTGTTTCAAATGGCATCATTTCTCCCTCTTTGCTTCTGATGATTCATGTATAGATTTGTTTTGGCCTTTCTAACCTCTGTTGTTAATTACACTTGGTAATTTAATAATTAGCACATTCTGTCGCATCTTCCATTTCCCAATTATATCCTGTCAACCACAGCAGTTTCTGTTATTCCCTTACCATCCTTGTAGATTTCTTCTGTGTTGTTATTGGCCTTAGTGTCCCACAAAGCATATTAAGTGGTAACTATAGTAATTTTCAAGTTATTTATGTGTACTTTCCAAGGTTTAAATTAAGAACCTACTTTTTTTTCTAGTTCACGAAGCATCTTAAACACATAATATCAGCAATTTCATCAAGTATCTCTGCATCACTGGGTGGAACACATGATCTTTTTTTTTCCTTTACTCTATGACACAATGCAAATTCCTATTCAATTTCTATTCCAACTCTGTAATTTTACCATAAACTCTACTTGAACACAGCTGTTTTATATCTGCTTATGTTTTGATAGAACTTTAAAAGTCTGTACTCATAAGGGAGATGGATTATGATTTTAATTTTCTCATGCTAAACCTTGAGGGGTACTATGAAAATTGTGTTAGCTTGATAAAATAAAGTCACAACAGTTCTTTCATAGTTCTTTAAGTTGGCTACTGGGCATACTGTCCAAATACACATGGATGTATAGTTATCTCTTATTTAAACTGATTCTGGTCTTTTGTTTTTTTGAGGGGGAGTAAAAACTCAGTAATGATGCGGTTACATGATAGTAGTATTTTTTAGTTTAACATTTGAAAAAAGGAATTTACTGGGGGGGAAGAAACATAGCTATGCAATAAACACAGAGACAAAGACCCTTGTCAAAACAGAGTAGGGACTTAGAGAGCTGAAAATCCCAATTTTTAGTTGTTTGAAGAAACTCTACACTGGTCCCACAATAAATATGCTGATTTATATTCTCACCAAGAAAGTATAAAATTCCATTTGTGATTATTGATAAAAGTCATTCCCGTTGGAATGAGATGGAATCTCAATGTAGTTTTGATTTTCAGTCACCTGATGGCTAAATGTGTAGCAAACTTTAATGTCATTATTTGAATTTCACTTGAGAATTGTCTGCTTGGAACTTTTACTAACCTCTTGATTTATGTAATCTGATTATTTTGTTAGTAAAAATTTTTTAGTTCTTTATATATTCTACATATCAGTCCTCTGAAAGCTTAAAAGTTAAGAAATATATTTGACCCCGTTTTGTTGGCTGTTTGCTCTGTTAATAATTACTTTGGGCCTAACGTTTTAATTTAACATATTTCCATAAGCCAACACCTGTGTTATTTATTGACCTATTGAAGTCCTTGTCTATATCAAGTTCTTAGAGTGTTTCTGTTGTGGATTATGTTAATTGGGTTCCCAAAATTGCATGAGAATTCCACAGTAAGACACTAAGGGTTCCTGCCCCCAGTTGGTTCTGATTAGTATATAAAGTTGCTGGTGGCCAAAGGCTGGCCATGGAGACAGAAGCAGAACTTTAGAATTCACTGGCAAGGGGACCAAGGGGAAGGAGAATCACCATGCTGGGAAAGAAATAAGATGCAGGACTGAGAGTTGCAATGTAAAGAGTGAATCAATCATGTAAGAACCCAGGAGTGAACCAGACCCTCCTCCCCCAGTGGATCTAGGGCAGCAAAGATGAAATATAGATTTTAGTAAGTAATAACTCAGGAGTATGGAAGGGAGTAACATGGAACTTTGGGAGTGGCCCAGCCTTTGAGAGGATTAAGGCATATTAAATATAAGGATGAATGTGTATCTTTTCATTCAGGAATCCAGAACATCGGGGCAGGTAGCAAGAAACTTGCACTGCTGCTGCTGGGCAACTTGAGCAGTGTTAATTGACTAATGCTACATGTTTCTCTGGTATTTCAAATCTTCCTGTATTCAATAAGGTCTTTAATCCACTTTTAGTAGATTTTTGCACAGGGTAAGTGGTAGGGGAGGCTTTAGTAGTATACATACTGATACCCAGCTTTCCTGGAATATTTGCTGAAGAGGCTGGCTTTTGTTTTGTTTTGTTTTGTTTTGTTTTGTTTTGTTTTGTTTTGTTTTGTTTGTATTCTTGGTATTTTTCACATTTCATCAGGTACAGCAGGATGCCCTAGTCTACTCCATTAACCTATGCAGCTTTTTGATTTGAGCGTTATGCTTCTTCAATTATGCCGCCCTGATGTGTAATTTAAGACCAGGTTCTGTGATCCTTCTAGCAGTGTCCTTTCTCCTAGTGACTGTCTCTGCTATGGATATCTTTGGTCCTTCCATGTGAATTTTAGGATTTTTAAAAACTGTTCTGTAATTAATGGAAAAGTGAAAACAAATGGACCATATAAAATACACAGTATACTGACTGTGGAGGAGGCAGAGTCCACAGAATGGGAAAGAAAGAAAGACATCCTAAGAAAGAATAGTCTTGGCATATGCAGAGGGCCAGAATAACAGGACAAATGGAAGAAAAAGAAAAATGAAGAGAAGTGAAGATAGGAAGGGAAGGTAGGGAAGAAGGGGAAGAAGTGAGGGAAGGTGGGGGGGAAGGGGGAGAGAGAGGGGGAAGGAGAGAGAGGAAAGAAAATGGAAGAAAGCATAAAGGAATGGATGGAAGAAGGAAAGGAGGGAGGGAAGAAGAGAGGGAGAGAGGAAGGAAAAAAGGAGGAAGAAAATAAAAAAGAAACGTGGTAACAGAAATTATAAATACTGCCTCTCCTTGTCTCTATGCATGATCATTATTAGTTGGTACCATGATCCAGGATCTTCTCGGCCGGCTTTCTAGAACACTAGCATTCTCCCTTGACTTTCCTCATTTCTGGCTTGATGGTGAGGTAGGATTGATGCTGGACTCACACCAGCTTTTGTCAAGCAATTGCTGACTAAGAGATCTGAGAGGTAGCCCTTCGCCTCTTCTTTTAGAAACAATAATACCAGCCATCAAACACACCACTAAAGAGCAACAGGAGCAACAAGGACACATGGCTTAAGTGACTTCCATGTCCCTCCCTGCTTTGTCAGTCTCTAGAAGGCTTTGCCCACTCACACTCAAACATGGCTTTTGAAATTCTTAACTGAAAACTCAGGTTCTGTCTGTCAGAACTCCTGTCACTGCCCAGTGTGAATCCAGAAAGAGAACTCACATGCACCAGTAGAACTAAAACCTGTTATAAGCAGGTTCACACACTAACCACCAAGCTAGGTCTTCATGGGCAAATATCATCAAACTAACAGGGGTTAGGTTAGATAAATGTTGAAATGACTGAAAGCAAGGAGGGATTACAAAATATTATGGCTTTGTAGAATATTCCATTGAATGTCAAGAGTGATAAACACTGTGCTTTTAAGTAGCTCCAAAGTAATCATTTCTCTAAAAGAATACTTGCTTTGTGGCAGTATCAGAGAGGCCTGTTGTTAGCACAGGCTTGTCATAATGATGCTAATAGGCTTCTTTTTAAAGCTATGAAAACCACTTTGATTTTTATCAGGAATTTTTAGGCAATTTTCATAGCAATTCTCCTATTGCTTTTATATTTCCTTTAAGTTTTTTTTTTTTTTTACTTTTTTTTTTGTCCCCTTAGCAAAGATAAGGAGAAAGAGGACAATATCCATGATTAGTCAGAACGGAGCAAATGAGCCCACACATGACAAATTGCTCGAAGATAAAAGGTGTGAAAACACTAATCTAATTGTATCAATAAACTCTAATGGCCCTGTGTAGAAAAAGAAGAACCACTAGTCTTGCTTGAAAGAGCTTCTGCACGAACACTCAGTTTGACATTTGGAGGGACTGCTCCATGGCAGCACACAGTTGTATTTGCCCTTTCTTCTCTCACCCCTCCCCTTCCTTTCACAGATTGTAGTCTGAGCAATGCTGTGAAATTTCTTCTTCCCTTCTCTCTACCACAGAAACACACAGGAAATGGGTTCCTGCAGACACCGAGCATACCAATACCACAGGCTAAAAAATGGGCTGCAGCCATCCAAACCACATGGTTTGTTTTGTTTTTAAGAAAAATTTCCTGAAAATAGTTGATGTAAACCATTAGTTCGATGTATCAAAAATACATTTGTCCCATCTATCTCCCACCATCTAAGAAAGCTAGAGCATCAAGGCTTTACAAACCTTGTGTTATAAACATTTTTTAATTGGTATTTAACCATTATATTTCTTTCTGAGGCTATGGAGAGAAAAGTGCATTCTCTCAATCTTGTGGAAGACTACACTTGATTTTGCTAAGTATCTTTGTGGTACCACTCCTTACTCTTTTAAAAAGCTACTAATGATATAATAATTTGTGGTTAGTTGACAATGTGCACTATCTACTAACAAACTACATACCTACATATACACATGTACATGTTGACAAAGGATTCATATTATAACTACCTATACTAGAAATTCAATTATAGAAACATCATCACAATTTAAACTGAGTAAACATTTTAATATATTTAAATAGATTTCTCTGTAATGTTTAATTTTTTTTTTTTACTCTGGTAAGAATTTGTATACTTTGACTTTTTTAGGAAATCGATAAAAGATATTTATAATTTCTATGTATTAAAAATTTTGAACTTTCCTGCTTACTTTCTTTACAAGCATGTATTCAAATATGTAATTTCTCTATTGACTTTTCTTTCTTTCTTTTTCCACTCTCGTGTGGTGTGTGTGTGTGTGTACTTCCTACTTCCTAACATGTGTACAGAGATGTGTAGAGAGGTGACGCACATAAAAATGTGTGCCTGTGGATCTAGAGGCCCAAGGTAGATGTCTGAAATTATCTTCTATAGTTCTTCCTTCCTTTTCATTGAGATAACAATGAAAGCTAAGCTCACCAATACATCTGTTCTTGCTAGAACTTTGCTGTGGGAATCCTCTCTCTTCCTTCTTTCCGAGGCTGGAATTACAGGTGGACCACAATGCTTCAAGGAGCAGGTATGTAGTCTAGGAATCTGGACTTTGGTCCAGATACTTAGACAGCAAGTGCTATAGCCACTCAGCTCTCTCCCCAGCCCGCTTGCTGCTTTAAAACAACATATTATACATTTGCTAAATATTATACATTTGCTATCAGGAAAATGTACGTTTTATGCATTTGAACATTACTACTTTTCATATATAAAAATCTAGGATTTCTCTCTTGACCAAAAGACTCTCAAAGTTAAGATAAAAGACTGAACTTATTAGTAATTAAATAAATGAATATGGTCAGACTAATCTAAAACCATATCCTTTTCATAATCACCATTGGAGATTCAGTCATGAAGAAGGAAGTAATATGCTCCCTGTTAAGAAGGAGAAATGTGTGATACTGACTGACTAATAAAATATTTTTTTAAAATTTTAGATATAAAGCTACAAGTTAAATATCAACAACATACATAGGGCTGGGACAACTGGCTAGTTCTCGGAATGAACCTCTATCTTTATCACAAGCTGAGGGGGATGACTTTCCATTACGGAAATAAGAAACACGAAAGGCAAATCTATCCCACATCTATGATAAAATATAGGAGTGACCAAAGCAGCTACAAAGAAAAATGTAAAAAAAAATTATGTAAGAGATTTTCAAGATCACTCTGTTATCACTGCTTCACAGGGAAGCCTTCTTATACTTTAGAGATAAGTTCTTACCAAGATAGGAGTGGAAGTTCAAAACATACTTTAAATACCTTATGATTTTATATTATAATCATTTTGTGCTCTCCTGCTTCAGGCCTGTTTAATCTCTTCATAACAAAACAATAGGGGATAGATGATACTTAAAAAAACAAAAAGAACCCCACAATTTTATGCTATCTGATATTCCAGTACAAGTGTTTCTAGATTCTGTGTTATAAATTATTATGAAATAGTAAATGGGAAAATCTTGAACATAACCAACTACCACACAAGAGGTTTAAAACTGATAACATTTCTCTCATTAAAAAGGGTACCAGGACCAGATGGCTCCACAGCTGGATTCCATCCAACTTGCACAGAACAAACAACCCCAATGTTATTAAAATTGCTGTAGCCATGGAAAGAAACAGAAAGCTCTCCCACCCAATTTAGTAATGTCCCCAACTAAGAATATCAATTTCAAAGAAGAAAGGGTAGAGCAATTTCACTAGTTTGTACAGAGGAAAATTTCTCAAGGAAATACTAGAAATAGATTCATTTTTGGTTTTCTCTCTAAAAATAAAATAAACAATTACATTACAACTCTGTTATATATCAAGGTATGCTTCTTTAAAAATAGTGAGTATTGGGAATGAGCAACCCATCATGGAAGAGAACCAAACTGCCTGAAAACATAAAGATACAGAGTTTTCTTATATTCGGAAGAGCAGACGCATCCCACTCTGATTTCTAAATCATTTTCTTCTTCCTTATACTGAACACAATCTGTGTCTGCATAACTTTTGCAGAGGCAGAAGTGAAGACCTCAGGGTGTTATTTCCCTAAAGCCAGACTACAAATTAAAAGAAAGTAGAATGGTGAACCTGGACCTGTGTTTCTTCTAAAGAAGCAAATAAATGAAAAAAGACCTTTTTAGTCACTGGGCTTTGCCTTCTGCAGCAAAAAGTGACAGAAGAGTGCAAAGCATGGGTCCTAGGACAGACACCAGGACCAGGCAGAGCAGGACAGACAAACCATGCTACTCTAGTGTAATTTGCTTTCAAGAAGTGGAATACAGTAAAGGACCACACAGCAGCCTTAATAGATTTGTCTATAAGCAACCCGGAAGCACCTGGGTTTCTCAGTTGGCTCCAGCTATGACAAGAATTAATGAACTATCATTAATATCACACCTTTTAAACTATGTTTTCTTGTCACTTCCATATTTCCTTGACAAGGTGGGAAGAAAGTACACTATGAAATAGCATTAAGTTACAGAACAGTAATTTAAGAGCACTATAAATAAATTCAGTGATACGCTTTCTCTACTAAGAGAAACAAGATGTACTTGTATCAAAGCATTTTTTCCCCAGTTGGCTCACAATTCTGATTGATGATTTCTGTTATTCTTGGATTAGCTGTAAACTTTTAGCAACCACATGAAGCTATATATTCATTTATCCACCATTCTTTAAGTTAATGGTCAAGGTAAGTAACCTGCTCCTTCAGACTCCCCCTTCCCCACTACTGTATAATAGAAAAGATGGACGTTTCCCTTAATCGGGAGTTTGAAAGTCTTTATATAAAATCAGAAAATGATTTGAACCGACATTTGTATACCTATCACACAAAATGCTCTATTTCAATAGCCATACTACTGAATTCCTCTCAGCTTTATTTTATGCATGAGAGAGGGAAAGAATTTTTCTAGTTTGATTTAAATTGTTCTGATAAACACTATGACCAGAAGCCATCTGAGGATGAAAGGGTATTTTTCAGCTTGTAGGTTACATTCAGTCATTGAGGACAGCCAAAGCAGGAGCTCAAGCAGTAACCTTTTGGCAGGAACTGAAGCAGAAACCATAGAGGAATATTGCTTACTGCCCTGCCCCCAGCTTGTACAACTATGTCACAAAAATGCAAAAAAAAAAAAAAACCCACTATGGCACACTTTTCATTTCTATACTTATGACTGTGTTTTTTTTAATCCATGTCTTGCTCAAGTGACTAGTAATATTAACCCTAAGCCAAGTCTTGTAAAATGATAAAATTATTAATTATATTTTTCTAATTTATGGAGCTTTGACCTATATCACAGCAAGCTATAAGAGCTTCCTAAGCCTTAAGAGAGCCAATGAAGCCTTCAGATAATGAGGAAGAGTATCTGGGAGGGAAAGGAAGAAGGAAGAGAGAGAGGGGGAGAAGAAGAAGAAGGGGAAGAGGAAGAGGAAGAGGAAGAGGAAGAGGAAGAGGAAGAGGAAGAGGAAGAAGAAGAAGAAGAAGAAGAAGAAGAAGAAGAAGAAGAAGAAGAAGAAAGGAAGAAAGGAGGGAGAGAGAGAAGGAGGGAGGGAGGGAGGGAAGGAAGGAACTGTAGATTGAAAAGGGAGGAACTCCCTTTAAAATTATTAAAATAATTTTACTGGACTATAAAATGTTGCCATGGGTCTTAAGAGAGTCATCTTCAAAATCTTACCGTCTCCTCTTACCAGAAAATTCCAGTCATGTTTTACAAATTAGTTACTCCATTCGAAATGGAGCCTTTTGGAAGCAGAAATTTCAGTGAGCTCTGTACTGCTTGTCCCTGAGTCAGAGCCCTTCCACAGTTGGTACACCGTGAGTGGCTACTGCCTGGGGTCACTTCTTTCTGTTGCAAGATTTTGATCTATTACAGCTCAAGGGGAAGACAAGAGTTGTGACCTGAAGGTATGTGATTACAGCCTATGAAGCCATCTGTGCACAGAGCAGCTGGGGGATGTTAACCTAACTATACAGCACGTACATTTTCGTCACTCTTCAATAGTCTATTACTTATCCAGTTGCTGTGACAACATATCCGGACCAAATCAACTGAAAAAACAGTTTCCTTGGCTAACATTTTAAGGGTCTCCTCCATCAGAGCAGGGAAGTCGTGGCCGAGCTCAAGGCGGCTAGGCACACTGCATCTGCAGTCAAGAAGCAGAGAGAGATGAACGCTGTGCTCAGCTTGTTTTGTCTTTTACACTCAGTCTGGGAGCCCCAGGCATGGGGTGAGTAGTTCTCGCCACATTAATTAACCTCATCTAGATAATTTCTCACGGACCTGCCTAGAGACTTGTTTCCATGGTGATTCCAAATCCCATCAAGCTGACAGTAAAAACTGCCCATCACATACACTACTCAATGTCTTCAAATGTGTACTTGTTTTAGAGATACAGACCCATACTGATTGCGTTCCTGTAATGGCATCTCTTAACATAAAATGAAAACATAAAAAGGTGAGGCTGGAAAGACGGTCCATTTATTAAGAGCACTGAGTCTTCTTTCAAAGGACAAGGGTTTGTTTTTCATTATCCACAAATATCTGTAACTCCAGTTCCAGGGTATATGATATCTTCTACTGGCCTCCAAAAGTACCAGGAACACATTATATATGTATATGTATATGTGTATGTGTGTATGTGCGTATGTGCATATGTGTGTGTGTATGTGTGTATGTATGTGTACATGTGTATATGTATATATATATGTATAATATACATACGTATATATGTACATATATACATATGTATGCATATATATGTATGCATATATATGTATGTACGTATGTATGTATGTATGTATGTATACATGCCACTCAGTAGCTACTCACAGTGTACCAACTGTGGAAGAGCTCCAACTCTGTGACAAGCGATACAGAGCTCACTGAAGTTTCTGCTTCCAAAAGGTTCCATTTCAAACAGAGTAACTAACTTGTAAAACCTGACTGGAATTGATAAGAGGAGACAGGTATTGGTCATCAGGATCCTGACTCCTGCTCCCAGGTTTCTGCAATTCCACGGGTAACTGTGAGCTAGAAGTGTAAGCACAATAAATCCTTTCCCCCTCAAGTTGATTTTGGCCAGAGTATTTCAACACAGCAAAATAACTTCAAATCTGAACTGTTGCTGTACCCAAGACACACTATGATGCATGTTTTGTTACCACAGCCTTTGTTTCTGGTCCACTTTAGTCTTCTTACAATCCTCTGCCTCAACACTCAATTATCTGACTGCCCCGACTTTCTGAGCCGTTAAGAGTCGTTCATAATCATGAGTTACTCTGTTATACTATTCACCAGACAGTATTCTGAAACAGAAAAAATGGTTATGAACAGTTTGTCAAATGTTAAGATAGAGTCACACTGTGTGCAGCCCAGACTTTCCTCAGAGGGAGCCTGTTAGCCTGCCAAGTACACCACAAGCTAAAACATTTTTAACTTTAGAAAAACAGAGGCCACAGATCCACTAAAAGAAAGAAAGAAAGAAGGAAAGAAAGAAAGAAAGAAAGAAAGAAAGAAAGAAAGAAAGAAAGAAAGAAAAGGAAGAGGAGGAGGAGGGAGGGGGAGAGAGAGAGAGAGAGAGAGAGAGAGAGAGAGAGAGAGAGAGAGAG
>NW_021620661.1:2118784-2131101 GCF_004785775.1 Grammomys surdaster
GAGAGAGAGAGAGAGAGAGAGAGAGAGAGAGAGAGAGAGAGAGAGAGAGAGAGAGAGAGAAACCCCTTAAGAAAACCAGAATGTCTCTACAGACAGCTCTCTCAGGAGCCATGCTTTTTTACCCGCCCACACTGGGCAGAGAACCACCCTGCATGTGACTCCAGATAAGAAATTTAGAATACTTTAATCAGATAGCTCGAGGCAAGGGTAGGTGGGCATTTGATAAGAAAGCAGAAAAATAGACTACAAACCACCCACCGCATTCGACTCACCCTATCCCATAACCCAACCAGCAGTTCTTATTCATCTAATTTCCATCCCGAAATCCCTTATTTTACCCAGATATGCACTAGATTTTAATCCAAATTAGTATGCAAATTAGTAGTTAAGGAGGCATTTGGTAAATCATCCTCTCTATTCTTATTTCCCAGAGCAGTGTGGCTGGTATAGAATAGGAAAGCAGTTGAGGAAAAATTGGCGACAGGTGTGAACTCACACAGATTATCCCAGGACCAAGTAAGGACTCTAGGTCCGCAGAGAGACTTCAAAGCAAGGAGCCCAGCCACCAGAGGGATAAAACCTCTGACCCACCTCCAAGGGTGAACAGGATATACCTGAAATCAACCATTCTCCACTTTCTAGAATGTAGATCTGACCCGCAAAACCCGCCAAATCCCCAACCCTCCATGCACATCGGATTTGAGAGTAGGGCGGTAGGCAGGTCCCGCTCGGAGCCTGCAGAGGCAGCCCGGCATCAGTGCCGAGTCTCGGGTGGGTGGCGCGGGTGGAGCCACCCCCGACGCGCGTCCTGCGACTCCGGCTGCAGATGCGCCCCAGCTAGGCGGGAGTTGGCCTCTCGGCCAGAGAGGCGCAGAGTTTGCAAAGTCGTCGCGGAGCTCGAGCTGGAGCGAAGGGGGTGGGCAGAGTGGGGGTGCGCGCGAGAAAAACCCGCCTCTTGTGAGTTGAGCGGGGAAGAGGGGGGGAAAGGCTCTGAGTTCCGCTTCCTGAACAGCGGGTACGTAGAGCAGGCTGGCGCGGCCAGGGGACCGGCGGGACACACTCGCTCCGGGGCCGAGACGCCAGTGGAACGGCCCGCGATGGCCGGCGAGCGGACCCGCAGGTTCACCCGGAGCCTGCTGAGACCCGGACAGGCGGCCGAGCTCCGGCACAGCGCCGCGTCCGCCGCCGCGGTGGCCGTCAGCAACCGTCAGCAGCAGCGGGTGAGTGCGGTGCGTCCCTGGCGCCACGGCGGGCCTTGCCCGGGGACCCCAGGCAGGCCTTGCCCCCAGCCCTGTGAGCCTCTGCACTGGAGCTAGCTTGTCCTCCACCCCCGCACTCGCTCCCCCACAGAGCGACCCCGGAGCCACCTCCGCCAGGCAGTGTCACCAAAGAATTAAGGACCAGAGGCGCATTGGGGGACTTTAGGAACGCGGGACGCTTAGATGAGCAGCTGCGTGGGAGAAGATGCGCCCACGTTTTAAAGGGGGTGCGGGGGGAGTGGAGGAGGCGGGAATGCATCCATGCTGGCTCAAGGTGACAGGGGTGACAGGGACCTGGGCGGAGGGTGGGGGCGGGGTGAAGTGGTGGTGGTGGAGATGTAAATGGATGGAACCTGTAGATCCACTAGTCTTGCGCGTCCCTCTCCGCCCTGTAGAACCTGGAAAAGGTGCAGTGAGCTCCTCAGCTAGACCAAAGCTGAAACCCCCACCTTATATCTAGTGCGGAAAAACTGCAGTTGGCACAGCTCTCCCTACCCCCACAGTCTGGAACCCGACAAGCCACTTTATACTGTTGCAGAAAGAGCTGGGGGAGACTGGATGGAGGGGACGTGGGTTATTAAGTAGCCGGTGGCTTCTGGTGTGTTTCGAAGCGGTTTCATGGGGTTCTCCCTCCAGAAGGGTCCACTGGTTACTTCCTTGTCGAAATGCCTTCTAAGTGCTGGGTGATTTCCGCGGGAAGTCCCTAAGGCAGAAACCAGCATCAGGTGCCCAAATCATACCCGTGCATCTTGAGATATTCATAAATTCCAGTAGGTGTCACACTAAGGGATGAAAGCAGCAAGCAGGGAGCGCACATCAACTGTGGTGGAAATGGATAGCAGTAGGGAACAGACTTCCAGCTAGAGTGGGGCTCAGCCCCGGAGCTCTTGGCCTGACTTTGTTGGACCAGAATCCTCGTTGTAGGTTTCATTTTCCTTTTTTGCCAGTAAATACCATTAGGAATTAAACAACCCTATTTAAGAGTGTCAAAGAGAAAGAGTTGCCTTTGCCAGTCACCAAAGCGGAGGGAGCCAGAGCTGGTCAGAGCCAGTTCCCACAGCCAGAACCCGTTCTCTTAAAGCCAGAGGTCGCAAAGCTGAACAGAGCGGAAGCTAATTGCCTGGCAGAAGGACCAGGGCATCAGATGCCCAGAGGGTGGGGGTGAGATGGAGAAGCCTGGGGTGTGAAAAGAACTGGTAGCCAGCCTGCCTTCCCTTCCCCTTCCCTCACCACTGGCTGCAATATGCAGCTGCCAGAGACAATTCAACTGTTAGCCAATCCCTTGACAGCACCAGCCTGTGGTTTTGATATCTGTATGCATATTTTTAGGGAAGAACAGACAAACTGTTAAAAACGGGCCATTCTGAAAAGCAGGTGGAGCTATTACGAAATCAGACACACATGTAACAGTAATTTTTACTTATAAAGCAGTGCTTCTCAATCTCTGGGTCTCGACCGCTTTGGGGTTCAAATGACCCCTTCTACAAGGGTTGCCTAAGAACTTTGGAAAATATAGATATTACAATTCATAAAAGTAGCATAGTTACAGATTTGAAGTGGTAACAAAGGTAACTTTGTAGTTGGGGGGTCACCACAACTTGAGGAACTGTATCAAAGGGTCTCAAGATAAGGAAGATTGAGAACCACTGTTTTAAGGGATTACTTAGGGATGTGCCTTTGTTATTCTGTCATTTCATTTGCTTTATAGTAAAATTGTTTTGCAGTTAGTTCATTAAAGGGACTCTTAATAAAAACATGACAGAGGAGTTTAGCAGTGACAACATCCAACTAGCTGCAACAGCATGCCTTCTTTTGTGTCTTGTTTTGAAGCGGATTCTCAAAATGTTTCTGCAGCAATGGCATTTTTATAAATAATATGTATTCCTTACACACACACACACACACACACACACACACTCCCCTCCAAGGTTACCCTACATTTGAAACCCTGGTGAGATCTTGTCACAGTGAATGAGCACAGTGTCCTTAAGGGCAGCGGGAAGGGGCGCTTCATTGGCACAGGTGCCCTGCCATCCTCACTTCAGCACCTTGGCCAACACTCCAGAACCAATTCTTGCCAAGATATGTCAAGGGATCTTACACATCTAGGCAGGCAGGGTTGGCAGTGATTTTGGCAGGAAGCCGTGAGCTCTGCTGTCTCCCCTACTACCTCTCCTGAAGGGAAGTAGGAAAGGTTGGGCTTTTTCATGCAGTACTACACTCAGTGGGACCAAGAAGGCCACTGCACTCTTATGGGACCTAAAGCCTCAACATTGGCCTACATGGTACATACTCATCAGAGGCTTGCATTAACCCAGCTTCTTCAAGCTCTCTATCTCTGTTGCTCTATGCTCTCAAAGGCTGTTTGTCAAAGGGCAGTGGGAGGATAATGAGGAGAAAAAAAGATAATGAGGAAATATTGTGATTTGTCCATTTTAATAATAGATAGTAGGCATGCATCTGTCTGCAGCAAGCTGTCCTCTCTTATATTGAGGGACTCTAGGGATTTCTAGTGAAAAAAAAATCTATTTCACTTCTAAGTTTATAGTCTTTTCTGGAAGCCCTTCAGAATGTTACAGAGAGTGTTATAAATCTTGGTCTGTACTCTACCTAATAAGGATAGATGAGGATGTTAGATTAACTACATCTGAGAAGGAGATGAAGTCTGAAATTCATTTAGGGTGTGGAGACCAGAGATCAAGGCAAACTGACTGAAGTACATGACCAAGGTCAGCTTTGGCGGCAGCTGCCACAGGAAGTAGAATTCATGTCAAAGCAAACGTGATGTCAGTGTTAAGCAAACCACTGGAATAGGTTTACATGTGTGCATGCAGGCTCCTGGCTTGGACTTATCACATCCTGCCTCTCTTTAAGAACTATTATGTACAACAGATACTTTGAAAAAAGAAATGGTCTTTTTTAGTTACTCTTCTTTTTAGAAAATTAATGACTAATAACTTATTTTATGGCCAAATCATAATACTAAGTCAAGTTTACATTATTTCCTGAAATTGCTTTGCCTGTTGTCTTATGAACAAGCTTTTCTAGTGTGGAGTTTCAGTCCTAATAGGATTGGAAATATGCTTCCCATGTTAGGACTTGAGTGTTTTATCACCATGGTTCAATACACATGCACATACCAAGTTAGTTTTAGAGGGTTACTGCCACTCGTTTGAAATAAGAAACATTTTTTTTTCAAAAATAACGAGGTGTGTCCATATTTTACATGGATTAGCTTACATTCATTACTTTTTACTTTTCATTAAACTATAAACTTAAGATGTGTATATCTTTCTGTACGTATGTATGATTCCATTGCAAACAAATACCTTTAACAAGAATGTCTAAGTTTTATGCAAGTACCCACAGCACATCTGTAATGTGCTTATGGAAGGAAAGTATTTAGGTGGTCAGAATAACTAAAGGCTTTCTGCAATATGGAAAACATCAAATGGCACACAGGTGGATGGACACCTCCCGAGGTCAATTTGTGCCTGAATGTATACTGCCTAGATTGTGTGTGCAATTTAATGCACTTATGATGGTTTCTCTTTTGTTACACAGAACGTCCTCTGTAACTCATTCTTAATTGCATATAATCTGTTATTAACTTAAAGAGGAGACAACTTGCCAGAAGTGATTGCAGTTAACCACAATTTTTCTGTGCCCACCCACTCAAGCAGGGTAAATGGTAAAGGAAGAAAGAACTTGTCCCGTAATCACAAGAATCCCATCTGCTTGCTTTGATGTCTCCTAAGTCTGGTTTCTACTTACAATACTACTTTTGACATTTTATGGAGCCCTGAATAAATAGAAGCTTTGACCTGCCAAAGAACTTTGATTGAGAAGGAATGAGCATCTAACATGACTGCAGGAGGAATTCCTAGAAAGAAGAATGTCCTCCCTTCTGGGCTTTGTGACATTTAAATAGTGGAGAGTATGAGGGACTTCTGAAAGTTGAGTGGAGGAGTCTGAGATTTCCCAAAGGTTAAGTTAGAAGGAAGTAGAAAGATGTTGAAAGAGCCACTGAATGAAAACAAAGCACTTATTTTTACTCTGAATATCCAGCATTAAAAGCAATAGGCCATACGCCTGTTAGTTTAGCATCTCAGGCACACACAGCCCTTTAAAAAGAAAGATTTGTTTCATTGTTTATGACTTTTATGTGTATATTTGTGTGGCTGCAAAAATTAATGCACACTACATGTGCATGAAGGGTCTATGAAAGCTTGAAAAGGTTGTCAGATTTGTTGAAACTATGGTCACACATGGTTGCAAGCTGCAATTAGGGTGCTAAGAACCAAGCTCTGGTCCTCTACAACAGTGGCAAGTGCTCTTAACCATGAAACTATCTTTCTAGCCTCAATATTTTTCTTATATCAGGCCTCTTTATGACAAAAAGACTTACACTTTAGCAGAAATCATCACCTTCTTTTATCCAATATGAATAAATTCTTTTGACTTTTCTGTTTGGTAAGGAAGTCAACAGGAAGTTTACAAGACCAAGCCTGAATGTTATTGATTATACAAGCTAATACTTAAGACTTCTTTGAGAAAGTAACTTCTAGAAAACTTTTAGAAGGGTCAACAAGGAAACAAAGAGTGGCTCTATAGGAGATTTCTGTCCCCACTACGTCCAACCATTTCATGAAGACTTGCTTATCTTAGTCAGAGCTTTTAATCACTGTGAAACAAAAATTACCTAACATGCAGTGTGTCAGAGTGGAAGGGATATTTTGGCTCATGGTTTCAGAGAGTTCAGTCATTCATGCCTGGTGTGAAGGTGTGGTGAACCAGAGCAGTTCGCCTGATATGGCAGCCAGAAGACAAAGGAAAAAGAGAGCAAGAAGAAGACAGGATAAGACACACCTTCTTAAACCACATGCCTTGGGACACCCCACCTTCAAGACCCAAGAATGTCATCACAGATGTGTCCATCTAGAGTGAATTGATCTAGAACCCTCACAATCAAATTATCTGCTGAAACATCCTCATAGACACACCAGCCGTGTGACTTTCTAATTCTTAATCCAATTAAATTAATAGTCAAAAGAAGCGAGAATTATAATTGCATTACACGAAACCAATTTTTCAGAATCTATGGGGTGCCTGAGACAATATTTAATGCTTTTCTTAATACTTGGGACAATACTATAAGGAAGCTACTATTGCAAGTTCCAGAGAGAAGACCATTAAGACTCCAAGGGTTAAATCCATTGCTCAAGGCTGAGTGACTGACATGATCCTTTTCCCCCCTCCATCCTGAGTAGTAACCATACAAAGTTACTCTTCTAATAAACATCTAATAATTTTTCAGTTTTGTGCTTCCTTCAGTAGAACCATTAATTACCGAGCATGGCAAGCTTATTTTTTGCCTTCTGGTCTACCCAAGATGCAGCTAGCTCACCTAAAGAACAGGAAATCATTCTTCCTAATCAGGTTCAGAGAAGCTGCCAACATTCATATCAGAGTTCCTGTGAGGTTTGTAGCAGCACTAGAGTTGTTTCTGTACCATTATAATAATAGACCCTCTGGAGGCAAGTGCAAGTTCAGCCATTAAGCTGGAAAAATGTGAACTCACTTGATCACCCTCATCTTGTGTCTGACAAAGCCTTGAGTGCATCTTGTAGGCAATTGGCTTGATGCTACTCAAGGCCACCTCTGGGACTGCTTATGCCTCTGTTACCCGTTTCATAACCCCTATCTATGATATGCTTGTACATCCTGAAGCACATTTTCCACCTCTCTGGGTTGTGCCAGGATTCTTGTTTTCACATCTTTTCTCATCCAAAACAGCATGGCTTACAAAGAAGCCTGTACAAAGACAATCACTCTGAGTATCCTGAGAGTCCAAAAGGCAACAGTAGTAAGAATAACAAGCAATATGAGGGAAGCTAGACACAGTCAGATTTGGTCACTGAAGTTAAATCAGGATAACCACTGAGTCTGGTAACTTTTCTGAAAGTTCTTCCTATGGCCATGTGAAAAGGAAAATGCCATGAAGTTTAATATCAAAGAAAGTAATCTGCATTCGGCCTATTCAACATTAACTTCTAATGATATCACCTGGACCAGGAGCATTGGCATCAGTTAGGAGCTAACTGGAAGTGCAGTCCCAGGACTCACACCACACACATATCAAGGCCACACTATTATAAGTTCCTCCGTTTATCTATACACACTTTAGGCTTTTAGGTTGAGAAAAAGAATCATAGCATACCTTAGAGTGCTGGTCCAAATCAGAAAATATCCTGGGTTACAGAGTAAGAGTCATGACTGTAAAGATGAGACAAGTTGAGGTAATCATTCCTTATACCCAAGATCTTTGAATAATTTTAACTTGCATATTATGGATTGAATATTTGTAGCCCCTCCTTGCCCCTCAGACTCTTGTGTTGGTATTTTAACTTACCCTTAGTATTTGGGGATGGCACCATTGGATGGCAGTTTGAGGTAAATTGTGTCATGAGAATAGAAGTTTTATGAGGGTGCTCATGGTTTTAAAAGAAGGGAGAAATACTTCCTTGCCTCTGCTACAGTAAGAAGGATTCCTGTCTACAAACTCATGGTCCTCTGTTCTTGGCTTTGTAGACTCCACACTATATGAACCAAATATCTGCTTTAATGCCACCTACTTGTGTTATCACAGCAGCATGAAATAACTCAAGCAGCCTGCTGTTATGATGATTTCTTTTTGCTCTATATAACCCATTTTGCTACATGTTGAAACTTTTAAAAATTTGAAATGAATTCTATCAGTAAATCTAAAGATTACAATCAGAAAATCATAAAGACATTTTTGTCTCTCATAGTGGTCTCTCTCTCTCTCTCTCTCTCTCTCACACACACACACACACACACACACACACACACACACACACCTCTATTCACCTTGAAATGTCCTAAGGATGGAATTTCACAGAGTTAAAAACCTTGCTTTTCTCATATGCTAAGATGCGGCCCATGATCTCTCTGTTGTTCTTCACTACCATCGTGATATTCTTTCACTTCCCATCCAAGTTACACTTTTCAGAGTTTGACCATATGGGATCCTAATCACTGGGGGATAATAAGAAATAGGAGGTTCTACAAAGCTGGAGTCTAGAACTCCGTATCTATCCCCTGGGCTTATAGTGTGATGTTACTTCTCTCGTTGGAGCCTCAGAGTCTAGATTTGTGATCAGGGGCCAGATGATGGTGCACACATCTAATCCCAGCATTTAGGAGGTAGAAGCAGGGCTATTTTGTGAGTTCAAGGCCAGCCTGGTTTATATAGTGAGTTCTAGACCAACCTAGGCTATGTAGAGAAGCCCTGTGTTTAAAAAAAAAAAAAATCCTATGATTGGCCCTTGCATTTGCAGTTCCTCTGCTTCAGAGTTCTGGTAAGTTCTCCAGATCCCTTGTAGGTCACAAACCTGCTTAGGAATGCCATCCTGGGAATCACTTAGAAGTCATCTGTTCACTTCTTTAAGGTCTCATTACTTACTTTGTTGATTTCATGACACAGAGCACTGCCTACAATGATCTTTTGAACTTATCTCTTGCAATTCTTTTATACTCTGCTTACTGTCTGAAAGTAAATATAGGGGTGAAGCTTTCTCACTGCAACTGAAGTATTTAAGGAGAGCTAGGACAGTAGGCTGGGTGGGAGGTTGTAGTGAAGGTTGCTGTTAATGTGAGGTAACATCCTTTATTACATAATCCTCACGATCTTGAAGCATGGGTCAAGAGATCAATGGGAACTCACTAAGATGCCCTGTGTATCAAGTATTTTACTTGCACTGTCTATTTACAATCAACATTTAGTTCCTATTTCATTTCATAGTTAGGAAAAATGCTCACAGACAAGGAATTTGCCTTTGATTGGCAAGTGAATGGTGAATCTAGAGTCTATTGCAGGCAGTCTGACTCCATATGGTCTGAGCTTCTCCTGAATGGTGCAAATACCCCACCAGGTAGGAAGAGAGGAAGAGCCTCATTTGATATGCAGTTAGCATCCAAGAGTATAGGAAGCCACTCAGTCCAAGTTTCTAAAACAGCTTCTGAACATGAAGCACTGGAAATACTTTTGTTCCACTGAACAGTTCACTTGTGACATCCGAGTGGCATGAGATATTGGGAGTAATACTCTCTAGGACATCAGTCTCGGTGCTTAGTCATTTCTCAGCTACAGGGTTGGGACAGAACAGAATGGGTTAAGTTTTGCTAACAAAGAATCCTTCAGTTCTAAAAGGAACATCATTCCATTCTTCTCCTTCAACAAACAAACACATTTTTGGCAAGATAAGCACTGAGTGGTTGGATTGCAAATTGCATCTATTACACTGTCTCTTTTAGTCTAGATATGATGTTCATGTTCACCAACAAGGGTATTTCTTTCCTTCAGAGTCTTATTTGTTTGCTTCTTATCATTCACAACAGCATCTCCGGGCTGGAAATAAATGCTGATGTTTGCTGAACTAGACACGTTGACTTACATTTAATAATGTAGAAATAATAAAATTTAATGAATTCGAATCAGTTAGTGGCAATAGACAAAAACATTTGCCTTGGGAAGACGTTACTAGTCTCTGATTGGTCTGAAGTGGACATGTCTGCCTCTAAAATGAAGAGACCTCATAGGACTGCATCATTCAAAGGCCTCTTTAATTTCTGCTTCTGAAATATGAAAGTTCTTTGTTTTTCTAATCTAATTAGAGCATACCTTTTCTCCTGACGTAGAATTTGGGAAGCTAGGTAGCTTTTTAATTTAAACTTAACACCAAAATGGCAGAATTGAACAAAAGATTGGAAGGGAGTCTACTTGAAAAGATGACACCATTTGTGATCAACACAATGAGCTTTTTCCTCCCTGTAATAGTTTTAGTAATTACCAATTTAAATGACTAATTAAGGCTGTCAAAATGTCCAATGACTTTTGGCCTTTCAAATCATATATTCTATAAAAAGAACACAGGCACAAACATTTGACTCGGCAAACAAGCAAACAAAAAACTTACCAGAACTTGCTATTCAGTGAGATATGATAATTGAATTATTCTTGAACATGTATTATTTATTTAATAAGCTGCTCAAGGTCCCTTTGTCCTAACTCTTCAGCATGAGAAGAAAGGAATTGCATGTAGCTAGGAGATCTTCACCAATTGTGAGAGGTGTTGAAACTCTGTCACACCGAGGAAGGAAATGCAAATTGGGAGAGCTACTGTCTAAAGAGAGTTACTTTTTATGGTTTTTCATTTCCTTTATTTAAAACCAACCATTTGTTCTAAAAGAGATGTCATTTTAAAAAAAAGTGAATAAAATTGTGTTCTGTTTTGATTTATTATTATAAAGTGCAAGATGAATAGCTATAAATTTGTTCTAAAAATACTGTAATAACATCTATTGGCATACCAACGTGTACAGATAACATTCTTCCAGAACCTTCCTTAGTACCACAATCATTTTATTTTGTATTTATTTATTTATTTTTAAGGAAAACACTCTGCAGTCAGTTCCTTCATGTCTCTTTTGTACACTAGGCCATGAACTCATATGGCATGGGCTTCAGCAGCTTGGGCACTTTCCCGTTAGTCCTTGTGAAGTGTGCTCCTCTGGGTGGTGCAGGCTGGCACTTCAGCTGAACCCAGGTGCCCTTCTCTTTGGCTTCCTTTTTCTTCTGATTGTTCTCCTTCACCCACTTCAGGAAGCTGTCTCTGCTCTTCGAGTGTTTAATGTGCGCAATCCACACATTGATCCTCTTGGCCAGAATCTTGCCCTTAACTTGCTTGTTTACAATGATGCCCACGGCATGCTGGGTGACATTGTAGACTCTTCCGGTTTTGCTGTGGTAACACTTATGGGGCGTTCCTTTTTGAACAATGCCCATTCCCTTGATGTCTACAATATCATCCTTCTTGTAGATTCAAATGTATGTGGCCAAAGGAACAACTCCTTGTTTCCTAAAAGGCCTAGAGAACATATACCGTGAGTGCCTCTCCACTTTCCCTTTGTGTTCGTCGTTTTAGCAAGTTAACTGGAAGATGGCTGCTGTGGCCAAAAGGCCACAGTCAGTTTTAAAATGCATCTTTTTTTTTTTTTTTAAACTATCGAGTGTGGTTTCCAGGCGATGTAACTGTGACCATGTCATTAACCTTTGGGTTGCTTCTAAAATAAAATGGCAAACACTAAGAACTAGAAAGATGCTTTTTAGTTCTGAACATTGAGAACGTTCTTTGTGATTTTAAGAAGGTTATTCAAAGAATACAGCTACTCTGTTTGTTTGTTTGTTTGTTTGTTTTGTTTTGTTTTCATTTGTCATATCACCAAATTGATTAAGATACCTGACTTTAGTAACCAAAAGAACTGGTTCAAATGTTTTACATCTAAGTAAAAATGCTAGTACTAACATGAGCATCAATGAGAGGCATGGCTACTTACAAGAATCACGGGACTTGGCAAAGGGGAGACTGGACCATAGTGAGGTCAGGTAAGTCAGGTTCCTCTAGCTTTGTGGAGCATCAGAAACAAGGTTCCAGTCCCGTTTCTCTCTTTTTACTCTGAAAGAAGGGAAAGATTTACTTCAGTCAGAGAGCATCCTTTAAAGGACTCTGAAGGCTGATGGTCTTGGGGAAACCCCTATCCACATGGCTGATAGAATAAATGTGCCTCAGTCTCTGAGCCACCAACCAAAGAGCATACATGGGCTGGTCCGAGGCCCCAGGCACATCTGTAGTAGAGGGCTGCCTCATTTGACCTCTGTGGGTGAGATGCACCCATTCCTGTAGAGATATGTTGCCCCAACATGAGAGGATACCCAGAGGTAGGGGGCACCCTCTCAACGGTGAAAGGAAGGAGAAATGGGGGAAGAACTATGTGAAGGGGGACCGAGAGGGGGGAAAACATTTGGGGTGAAAATAAATAAAAGAATTAATCTTTTTAAAAGAAAATTGTGAATGGTTCCCCCTGCCCAGGTCTACTCTTCCCTGTCAACCACTGATCAAGACAATGAGAGTTTCTCACCTCTCTCTCTCTCTCTCTCTCTCTCTCTCTCTCTCTCTCTCTCTCTCTCTCTCTCTC
>NW_021620661.1:2131111-2136111 GCF_004785775.1 Grammomys surdaster
CTCTCTCTCTCTCTCTCTCTCTCTCTCTCTCTCTCTCTCTCTCTCTCCCCACCTCTCAATCTCTCTCCCTCCCTCCCCTCCTGTCTTGCTTTCTCTCGCTCTCTCTCACTCTCTCAAGGTTGTTTTTGTCTCTATGACTCATATGACTTGCTCTAAGCATAGTGTGGTTTCAGAGAGGTAAGAAAGAGTCTGTTTCTTCATCAGGCTCTAGCCTGCCTAGCCCCACTAGCAGCCACACTGACACAGGGACCCAGGTACCTGTAAGTAGCCTGTTCACTTCAGAGTGGGAATAAACTGTATTCCCATGAACCATGCAGAGGGCAGAGCCTAGGGTACTGGAGATGATGTTTAGATATTTGGAGATGACTACTGAAAGGCTGAGCTCTAGAACTGCTTCAATGACATCTGCCAGTGCACAATCTAAACGGTGCTTGTTTGTGTTAATTCTTCGGGATTAGAGGAAAAGATGTAGGGTTTTTTTTTCCTCTGACAGTTCCAATATTCTATAGATTTTCAAGCTCAGACATGTGGTTATTGCATTTCATCTTTCTTTCAGGGCAGCAAAATTCTGGCACACAGTAGGTGCTTAACAATCAGTCCTCAAATGGGAAAAACAAAGCCATACATGGAGATGGTAGAAGACAGATGAGGCATAGGAAAAGAAACCGAAGGGCCTGGTATCATAGGAGCAGAATTCCTGAGTATGTTCACACTTAGTTTCTGGTGTGAGGCATAAGCCTTGGTCCACAGAGGTGTTGATGTGTTTTTGTAACCCCAGCACCTTGCCTGGGTCACCAAGTGGCATATGCAGGTCTTGCTGATTGACCTGCGGTATTGGTGTCTATACGGGTTGGTTTTGTGGCAACTTGACACAAGCTGGAGTTATCACAGAGAAAGGAGCTTCAGTTGAGAAAATTCGTCCATGAGATGCAGCTGTAAGGCATTTTCTCAATTAGTAATCAATGTGGGAGGACCCCTTGTAAGTGGTACCATCCCTGGGCTGGTAGCCTTGGGTTCTATAAGAAAGCAGACTGAGCAAGCCAGGGGAAGCAAGCCAGTAAGTAACACTCCTCCATGGCCTCTGCATCAGCTCCTGCTTTCCGACCTGCTTGTGTTCTAGTCCTATCTTCCTTTGGTGATGAACAGCAATGTAGAAGTGTAAGCTGAATAAACCCTTTCCTTCCCAACTTGCTTCTTGTTCATGATGTTTTGTACAGGAACTGACTAAGAAAGTATCTTTCCTGCAGATGCTGTTAGCAGAGAGTAATTGATTAAAATGGAGGAATCCAGGGGCCACATAGTGTCGATAGCCGTTTGTTCCAAGTATGGAGAGTGCTGGAGATTTAAATGTAAGGACAGGTTTGGAGATAGTAGATTTCTCAGAGTAGTGTGAGTTCATCAGAGAACACAATCCTATTTAATTCCTATTATTTATACTGAATGTGTGCCTTTCTTGCTTGAGGATAGACAATGTTCCTGACTGTTGTACTCATTACACTGCCTCCAGTTTTAAAGTTCTGCTTTTTGATACATTGTAGGTGTTGGTATGCTTAGAAAATGCTGTAGTTTATTAATTTAATAACTAAAGAAAAAATAATACCACACAGTCTCACTACCCACTGAAAACACAGCTGCACTTTCTGGGTGTTTATTTGAAGCACTAGTATCTTTACAAACGTCTCGTGACACAAATCTTAGCTAATATTAAATACTTAAACTTTAATGTGTGTTTGGGCATTTAAGTTTTAGGTGAAATTTTGTTCTGCCAGAAACTTTACATACAAGTACGACCTAAAGTTTATGCTGACAACAAGGGAAAAAATGAGAAATTCGTCGATAGTCTGCAACACTAAACATTGAAATCTAAAGGGAAAGTGTATCTGAAAGAGAAAGGAAGCTAAGCCACAGGAGGAGGGAGGGATGTGCTCAGGGTTACAGGATCATGAGACAGTTTCTAGCCCTGTGCCTCTCCTCTATGGGCCACATGTAACATCTGTAACAGTGAGTATAAGTCTGTATCATAAAACAGAGGGAGATAACTCTCCTTGTTTTTCCTTGGACTCTCCAGTGAAAGTGTAGGGGGCTTCCATCCACTAGAGGAGTGCTTGCCAAGGAGCTTCGGTAGTCTGAATCCAGCTAAGCTGGCTGAGCAGACCTACTCACATCTTGAACACTTGAGGTCTCTATTCCATGTCATTTGTTGAGACTCTGTACAGCTAATGTCTTAAAAATGTGTGAGTGCATTTGTCATCCAGTTGAGAACATGAATCTCTCAATTCTTGAATGTAGAAAGGATGTCAGGGTGCTCTTGGGTTTGAGCCATTCCTGCGAGCTGACTTTTTGGTCACCAAATCTAAATGATTACACCTGATCTCTCAGAGTCCTGAGAGCTGAGTGAGACTTGGCTGAACCTGGCTTGGTAGGGTTTGAATTTTGTGAAAAGATTTCTGTTGCTTCTGTAACCAGCGACTACAAATCTAGTGCTAAGAGTGTTGATGTTTCATACAGGCAAGAAGCTGGTAAAGGTCTGTCATGTCTGGTTTTGTGTGTGAACTTTAAACAAGCAGGAGTTATCACAGAGGAAGGAGCCTCCCTTGAGGAAATGCCTCCATGACATCCAGCTGTAAGGCATTTTCTCAATTAGTGATTAAAGTGGGAGGTCCTAGCCCATTGTATATGTGTGTGTGTGTGGGGGGGTGCCATCCGTGGGCCAGTAGTCATAGGTACTGTAAGAAAGCAGGCTGAGCAAGCCAGGGGCAGCAAACCAGTAAGCCACCCCTCCATAGCCTCTGCATCAGCTCCTGCCTCCAAGTTCCTGCCCTGTGTGAGTTCCTGTCCTGACTTCTTTTGGTGATAAACAGCAACGTGAACATGTAAGGTGAATAAACCCTTTCCTCCACAACTTGCTTCTTGGTCATGATGCTTTGTGCAGGAATACAAACCCTGACTAAGACAAGATCTCATCTGGTTATGGTCAAAGCATCAGTCAGGTTTGTGTTGCTTTCTGAAGGAATTCAAGGAAAATGTGTTTTGTGCTCATTTTGGTTGTCCTAGAATTCAGATCCTTGAGTTTGTTTGGTGGAAGTTCCTATTTTGTTGAGTGTAGACTTAGGTCAACCTCCTTGGCCATGGCTCCCTTCTTCCATTGTCAAAGCAAAACATCATGGGTCAAGTTCATTGTATATTGCATCTCTTTGACCCTTCTGCTTCCCTCTTTTGATGATAAAGATTTACACCATGGCTTTGGCCATCTCATGATATCCAGGCCTTTCATCCTAAATACATCTGCAATGCCCCATTTTCTATGCAAGTACATTCATAAGTTCCAGGAATTTGATACAGATGCCTTTGAAAGGTGAGGCACAGAACAAAAGATGCTCAGAAATACATTAAAAGAACAAATTATCTCCCAAGAACTGCTTTCTGATCCTAAGGTAAAGCGGAAGAACCAGTCAGGGACCACAGGTCATGGGACGGGGTCACCTGCTATCAGTATGGGTCTTCCTTCCCTGTTTAAACCTCTAGGAAGATGCTTAAACAGAAATCTCTGATAGTAACTATAAATACAGTTGATTTGAAAATGAAGATTTACCATCACATTGTTAGTATTTACTCTATCTCCTGTGCCACCTCCCCTTGGTTCCTAATTGGTCTTAGGTTCTTCTTTTTGTTTCCACAGCACTGTGCAAATACATTAGTTACCTTCACTGTAATCACATATCCACGGTCCTGTCTTATCAGAAAACTACAGTTTTATCACAGCTTTTATATATGATTCCTGGTTGGATGGATGAGCAGAAATATATGTATTATTATGGCTCTTTCAAATGCTCTAAACACTTCATGCCGTTCCTAAAAAGGGCACGAATTATAATAAACATTTCTTTTCGTTTCTTTTTTTCTGTACTCGCATGCTTTGATGAGTACCTGCTCTTTGGAAACAAGAGCCCAGGCATTCAAGTTCAATGCCTTTGAAAAAAATAAAATAGATTCAGATGCCCTTTAATGGACCTCATTTTAATTATTGCCTCTCAGTGAGATAACAGGACTATGGAGGAAAAAATAAACAATGCATCTTCGACCTGCAATTTCTTTAGATTTTTTACAAAGCAGAACCTATTATCTCTAACTTGGAGTTTTTAGTTATTAACATTTTTTTCCTTTTGAAAGCCTTTTCCCCTTAGTTGTGATGACTCAGTCCATTAACTATTAAATTTGTGAATGTGTGTGTGGGTGTTGTGTAACATGTGTATGTATATTGTGTATATTGTGTTTGTGTGTATGCTATCTGTATGAGTCATGTGTGTGTGTGTGTGTATGTATGTGTGTGTATTGTATGGCATGTGTGTGTATGTGTGTGTTTGTGTGTATGCCATGTGTATGAAGTGTGTGTGAGGAGAGTGTGAGTATATATGGTGTGTATGTGTATTGTGTGTGGTGTGTGGTATGTATGTATGTTTTGTGTGTGTGAGGTGTATGATGTGTGTGTTAGTGAGTGTGTAAGTGTGAGTATGGTACGTGTATGTGTGTTTGTGTGTGTGTTTGTGTGCATGTAGGCAAGACTGACTGGCCAGTCAGCCTTGGGAAATGTTTGTGTTCAGCTCTCCTACACTGGGAGGATTACAAGTATACTTGACCATGCATGGATAATTTTCTGTATTCAGGTCGCCATGCTTGGGATGTGAGTACGTTACCATCTGAGTTATACAAGTCCTACCCCCTCCTCCACCCCCACCACAACAAGCCCTGAACATTAAATCTCTACAAGTCATTCTGTGGTTGGAGAAATATGAAGACAATAAATCGCTCCATTGCTACCACTGAAAAAATCTTCTATCTCATGTTTCTAAATCCTTTATCTCCTTGCCCCCTGCGTCAAAGGTCCCATGTCCCACTTTTGAGCATCTGTATATGGAATACACCTTTCAGCCTCAGCCCTCATATTTGGTCTTCCTCCTGCCCAGAATGTTCCTACCGGTAGAATCTGCTTTTTAGATTTG
>NW_021620661.1:2138055-2140658 GCF_004785775.1 Grammomys surdaster
GAGAAAGAGAAGAAAGAGAAAGAGAAGAAAGAGAAAGAGGAGAAAGAGAAAGAGGAGAAAGAGAAAGAGGAGAAAGAGAAGAGAGAAAGAGAAGAAAGGGAAAGAGAAGAAAGAGAAAGAGAAAGAGGAGAAAGAGAAAGAGAAAGAGAAGAAAGAGAAAGAAAGAGAAAGAGAAAGAAAAGAAAGAGAACGAGAAAGAAGAGAAAGAGAAAGAAAAGAAAGAGAAAGAAAAGAAAGAGAAAGAGAAAGAAAAGAAAGAAAAGGAAGGAAGAAGAAAGGAAGGTAGAAAGGAAGAAATACTGCAGAAAGGAATTTTGACTTCCCACTCTCATGGTCCATGAAAGCATCTCTTTGTGCCATTGCCTTGACACTAAACTTATTGTCAGATTTGGGATTTTGGCAGTTCGGAAAGTAGAAGATGCTTTTTACGTTTACATTTCCCTTCTTAAAGGGTAAAGGGCCTTTGTACATCTTATCTTGCTCTTTTGCACAGTTTTGTCTTGGATGATTTGCATTAGACAGCAAGAGTGCCAAAAATGAAGTTGTAGAATTTTTTTTTGCAATAGTAATGTTGCTTTATAATTATATGACCCATTTCATTCATGCTCAATATTTTAACACAAAAGGCTAGGGCAAGTATTTCCAGCTTTGCATAGTTAAATGAAAATGGATTTTTCTCTTTTTTTGTTATTTTTATTGGATATTTTATTTATTTACATTTCAGATATCTTTCCCCTTCCCCCTTCCCCACCCCCAGAGATTCCCTATCCCATCCTCCATCCTCCTTTTTGCTTTTATACCTTTTTAATTACATGCAAGTATTAAGGTCAGTTCTAGGTTGAGGAATTAGCAATAAAATAGATGCAAATAGTCAAGGAACAAGCAAGACAATAAACACAAATAGTCAAAGAACAAGCAAGACAATAAACAAAGTTTGTGAACACTCCCATGATCACTGTTTCTAAGGGCTTATCAGGATGACCAAAATATCTGAGCCTACTTCTCTATCCTAGCCCAAAGTCATTTTCATGTCTGAAGCCTACTTCTTTGTTCTAGCCTAATATTTAGATTCCTGCCTGAAATTACTTCTTTGTTTTAGCCTAATGTCAGATTCTTGCCTGAAGCCCACTTCCTTGGCCAATGTCATAGTCCTGTATAATATCCTTATAATGAGATTAACAGTAGGAAACACAAGCGAATGTCTTCAGTTAAGAAATTTTTCAAGTATTCCAATTGTTTCCCCTAAAACTAGGGACAAGGCAATATTTGGGCTACACAGTTTTCTTGGCTCCAAGCCATTTCTTGTACAAATGATGCTTTATTTAAATCAAACTGAAGTGCACATTGAATCCTAGCTAAGTAGTATAGAACTCCAAGCCTGCACAGCAGATTGAAATTTCAAAGCTTTAGAATTTTCTCAGAAAGAGATTCTGGTAGTAGAACCCAGGAGTCTTTTAAAAAGTTCTCTGTGACTTTAAGACTTGATTAAGGGTCAAATTCTACGTGTCTATGAAGATTCATTGTTGGAGGTGAGGTTCATGTAGAAGATTCATTTTTACTACCACAAGGATGCTATGAATAAGAAGCATGACTTGAGGAGAGTTAAAGGCCCCATTGTACAGGTTCTGGGTAGCAAAACGAAATGGTCCAGGAAGAGGTTACAGACTCCTGTGTCAAATTTGAAAAGGCAATTCCAATGTGATCCTGTAAGAGAAACAGCACAACATTAGTTGTTCTGTGGCTTTCCCAAGATGAACCATTTTAAAGACATCACAATCCAAGTTCCAAACCTCAAATTTTAGCCACTCTATTGTAAAATACTGTGCTATGTGGGTGTGTACCCCTGCACGTGGACATGGCATTAGAGTGCTATAAATTTAAGGTCATAATGGGAAAATGCATAATTAGGAAAGTATGATCTAATATGACTAAGTATGAAACCTAATTTGATTTGGAAAAACATCAGGGCTGGGAGGGTAGCTCAGTGATTAAGTAGTTACTTAGCCTGTCTTACAACCCTGAACATGATCATCAGCTCATCCTCAGGTCAAAAAGGCCAATCACTTTCTCCAGAAAGTTCATGAGTAGGATCTTATGGAATGGAAATATTCATAACATTGTACTGTAAGTTATTTAATGTGTGAGCCCCAGCTTTGTGTTATCTGATGAGCTTCAGACTGTTCCAGCATTGTGGTATGATGTCTATCTCTGGCTGTTAGGAATACTGAAGGGCCCAGGTACTGACATCTGTATGTCTCAGGAGAAAATTGGGGAAGGGGACTTTTACAAAGCTATATTAGTTGTTTTCCATAGTGTAAAAGTTATGAGCCTTTCTACACCCACCCTAGCTCTGAAATAATGACACAGAGGCCTAGTGTATCTATTAAAAAGTCTCATGCGTTATAGCTGGGCAGGGTTCTCATTTACTCTAACCCAACCATGCTGGCCTGAGCTACTTCCCAGAAACTTCTCAGCCAGGAGGCATTACCTGAGATCTTAGTCTTGCTCTGGCTGTTTCTGCTCCATCCTTCCATCAGTCCTATTCTGGACTCACTCTCTCTCTCTCTCTCTCTCTCTCTCTCTCTCTCTCTCTCTCTCTCTCT
>NW_021620661.1:2141058-2158191 GCF_004785775.1 Grammomys surdaster
CTCCCTCTCTCCCTCCCTCCCTCCCTCCGTCCTCTCCCCCTTCCCCTCCCTCCCTCCATCTTTCTCTCTCTTTCCTCTTTCACCTGGAACCCCTTCACTGGAATCAGAAATCCTCTTCTGCTTAGCTATTGGCTGATGAGCTCTTGATTAACCAATCAGAGGTGATAGAAAACAAGTTTTACACAACACCCAGATGTGAGATGATTAACAGTACCCGTGTCTGAACTGCAACCAGATCTCTGGGCACAATAATCAGCATCTGAATACAGCGTGCACAAAAACATCTCCAACACTATAGAGTGATTAAAATATGACCTATGCAACCTGAAGAGAGAGTTTATTTTTGGCTTATGGTTCCAGTAGATAAAATTCCATCATGGTGGGATGGCACAGACAGCAAGCAGCAGTCAATGGAGGCAGGATCAGACAGTTGAGAAGACCATATCTTCATCAGTGAGCACAAAACGGAGAGAATAAACTGAGAGTGAAGCAAAGCTATGATCTCTAAAAGCCTGCCCTCAGTGGTCCACTTTTCTCCAGTAAGGTTGTATCGTCTTCCCAGACAGCAACCCCAACTGGGAATCAAGTGTTCAAATACCTGAGCCTGAGGAGAACACTTCTCATTCAAATTACACACAGAAAACAGAAACAACGAAGCTATCTGGTTCTTTCTTCTACTTCTGTCTCAATCAAGTTAGGTAACAAAAGTCCAAATTCAGAAAAGTCTGAATTTTTGGGATTCTTAGAGAACCCAGCACCTTAGTTCAAGACTTTCAGGAAAACAGAACTGTCTCAAGCCCTAGAGGGGACAGGGCTTTTATTCAAAAGTCCCACTCTCAATTTCTTTTCTTGAAGTCTCATTCACTTCTTGATTGACAGATTTAAAGGTAACAGTTACCTTTTGAAAAATAATACAGGGTGTTTGTAGGAATAAGTAATTATTAATGACCATTCTGAGGTAGGCAGTGCCACAGGATGGAGTGGGGGAGCATATGTAGATGCTTAACAGGTGTGAGCAGCAAAGATTTATGAAACGATAGCTTTCCTGGTATTTCACCAATGACTTGTTACCTATAATATTCTGTGATGGACACAGGCTATACTCACTTCTATTTTTTTTCTCTTATAGTTAAAAAATACTATCTAGTGGAATGCTCATCAGACATGGGTCCAGCTCACCACGATGTTACACTGAGATATGATTTGGACAGGGAATATGTATTTGATAAGATACAAACTGTTGAGCAAAACAGTAGTGGTTCCTAACACACTTGTATTTCCCATTAAAGCTAAGTTCTACAACCCTTGACTTTAGCAAATCCTTGGCTAGCTCTCCTCCAAAGTGTAGTTTCTGAAAGCAAATGTGTAATATCTTTAGAGATGTCCTGAGAACCAGGCTATATAAACAATATTCCATGTCTTATATGCATTTTGATACCTTTTAAAAGTTGCCTTTACATAAAAAGCAAGAAGTGTGTGTGTGGGGGGGTGTACATACGCACACATGTGTGGGCATATGTAACCCAGGATCCTTAGGAATGTAAAGCATTTCTATTCCTAAGTAAATGTTCTAACGTATGTCAGAAACTACATTTTCTGGAGGTGCAGCTTTTTCTAAGTGGTGGCAAGCAATGTTTGCCTTATCTCATTTTGAGATGCTTGGGATATACTTTAGAAAATTGCATCATCTTGTGACTGCCATTGAACAGGCAAATTACTCTCTGGTAACTTAAAATAGCTACCTCTACTCAGAGAACAGAAATCCCCCCGAGGACATCACAATAATCCAGGTAACTTTTGTTCTTCTAAATAACATTCTAAAGTACACATTCTTTTTTTACAGATTAATCATAATGAGAAATAGATAGGGAAAAGTTTCTTTTCAAAACAAGTAAGGTGCTCAGTGTTTGGCAGGAAGCAGGCTCTGTTTCACAGTTAGCTCATTGTCTTTCTACTGCTTCACCGACGTGTCCACCACATTTTATCGCTTACCTTCACGATGACTCGTTTGTTCTGCCCCATAGGCCGCATTGACAACAGACGAGCGTCATTGCATATATCATCCCCAATAAAATGTCAAGTACATACAGTAAAAAGTGTTACGACTTACCTTTTAAAATGTTTTATATTTTAGCGTCTATTTTTAGAGCATTCACTTATGAATCATTAATGGGGGTGTTCTACACTGGGAGGGGAAAATAACAGAATGCTGTTGGCAGTTCTTAAATTATGAAAGGCAGTGGAGCTGAGTGTTCTGTGTGTTGGAAAAACAGGTATGTGTTGGGTCCGTATCTCTTCCCAAGAGTTGAAGTCCTAGGCCTTAATTCTTGAGGAAACACATGGACTGCAGACGTGCTTGAAATGTATACCCACGTCTTAAGGGACTCAGCCTGTTGGTTCAGCTTTGACAATTGGTCACATAGTTAGTCAGAAAGCATGGGAACCAACCTAACTCATACTCTGATTTTGGCTGCTGATCCTTAGCTCAATAACCGTGAAATCACTACGCCGAGAACTTTTGGACCGAGGACTGAACTTTTGATCAGTCTTTGACCCTCATGTTGCAGTTTGACATGAATGTCAGGACTGAAGGCAGCTTCCAGTGATGAAGAAGTAAACACTCGGCTTCAGAACATGGGATCTAGCTGGCATCAGGGAATGCCAGGATGTTGTCAGAAAACAGTAGGCATGGGATAGATAAGGACCCAGTGGGATGCAGGGAATTGGGGTTTGAAAGAGGCAAATGCCAGAGTGATGGAAGTGGTTACAAAGAAAAGGACCAGGCAGGAGCCTCGGAGGCTGCAGTGGAACCGGGCTGAAGACTTGTATCTTAGCCAGGAAACAAAATTAAACCACACTCTCTTGAGCTTTGAAGCTGCCAATCCCCAAATTTACAGTTGTCTTCTTTTACTTAACCATGAGAGTCTGTTTCAGATCTTGGGAACCCAGAGCCTATTTTCCTTGGGGTGTGCGGTAACTCTCTATAGGCGAAGGAAACAATCACATCATTAAAGTGGCAGCAGGAGCTCATTCACAGTCCTCCACATCATAGCAGGGGTCTCGAAGCTGTGAAGGGATTCATGCCTAGAACATGAAAGAGCAGACGCTGAGGAAGATCATCTTCACTTGCTGCAGCTACGAGGCTCTCTTCCTTCTCTAACTTAACTCTCAAAGTCTTTTGAACAATCCTTTAAAAAGGGCTTAGAAGATGTGAAACCACTTAAAACAATAGTTGCTATTGGTGTCAGAGCTATAGAAAGGTCTGTATGACATCTCCAAAAGATGTAGAACTTCTCTACTTCCAATTACAACTTGTTTCCCTTCTATGAGAACTGAACAACCTGTACTTTGATTTAAGCCTTCTAGAAATGGTGGCTAACTCTACACTAACCCTGAATGAGCATTTCTCTCTCCCAGTTGGTAGGAAAACAGATGAACTATTGGGTATGATGGTTGATGTGATATTCATACTGGAACAGAGAAGAATAAATGCTTGCAAGACAAAAATGATAAAGTGTTTCCGATGCACAAAGCTCTTTTAAAAAATACACAAATACATCATTTGGAAAGCACAGTGGACGTCATGTCATAATTTTGCTTAAAGCTTTTCTTTTTCTTTTTTTTTATTGAAAAACTTGTCAGATAGTGCTCATTGCACACGTAAGGGCCAACTATGCTGTCACTGTAAGCAGCGTAATTGATATGGAGGGCTAGGGACTGGGAGCCAGGTGGTGGCCTCTGTTTTTTGTTGGCAGAGTTAACAAAGAGTAGATCCAATTATAAATAAAATAATGGCCCAAACAAGGATTACCAGGATAACTCAGTCAACACAAGGTTTTGTTTGATTGAATTTTCTAGATGATTTCATCTATGAATAACCTAACTTCATTAGGGGCATCTAAAAGGAGAGACGGCATAAGCAAGCACTCTCAGCAAACTCAGCCTAGCATTTCCTCTTCACAAATTTTTGTTTCTTTTAGTAGCAGGCATATTTCTTCAGTTACTGACTTCTGTGGCCATCCATGGTCAAAGGAAAAAAAAAGATTACTAACAAGTTCAGTTTAGAAATCAAAATAAAATGGACAAACTGGAGAAGTAGCCATGTTGAATAATTAAATTATCTTGAGTGTTTTGTGCAAATAGCAAACAAATCCAACTCACCTCTACGCTCCCTCTTTCTCCCCACCCCCAACTACCCAATGTCATCTTTATTTCTACTTCTATCTATAGAACATGAAGATCTTTGTATGCATAGCAGGATTTTCCCAGAGGCTAAGAAATCTTCCAAATAGAATTTGGATGGCTAATTCCATCCTAAACTAATTTTTGACAAGTTGGAAATCCAAAAGTGTGGAAAATGTATTCAGAAGGCCCCAAGCAGAAGTGACTGACCCTGTCCTCTCTTGCTATTTCCTAAAAATGAAATTACTGAATAATAGTTTTTAGATTAGGAAATTTCTTTTGAAGCTCTTTTCCCGGTTTAATTTCAAATCACCTCTTTGAGCTCGAGCTTGGGAGACTTAAATATTATAAGGAAAGGGATTGATCATATATGATGCTTTAAAAAATATATCACCACCTACATTTTAATTAGATATTTGCTTTAAAAAATATATCACCACCTACATTTTAGATATTTGCTTTCACAAATAAACCCACAATATTTATTTAAAAATATTGTTTAAAAATGTGTGTGTGTGTCTATCTGTATGTATATATGTATGTATATTTGTATGTAGAGGAGTGGTACATATTCACGTCACTGTAGTGCCCAAGGAAGCCAGAATGGAGCTAGAGTTACAGGCAGTTTTAAGGAGCCTAGCATGGGTGCTGGAAACCAAACTCAGGTCCTCTGTGAGAGCAGTACCTATTTTAAACCACTGAACCAGCCTCTAAAACTGACCCTTATTTTAAGCATACAGTAATAATTTTAAAACTTGTTTTGTTTTTTATTTTTATGCATATTAGTATGTGCCTGAGTATGTCTGCACCATGTGTATGAAGTGCAAGGAAGACCAGAAAAGAGTGTCAGGTACCCATGGGACTAAAGTTATAGACAGTTGTGAACCACCATATACTTGAGAATTGAACCTAGGTCCTCTAGAAGAGCTGTAACCCAGTGTTATTAACTGGTAAGGCATTTCTCCAGCCCCAAATCACTTGTATATATGATGCAAAGGTATAAATAAAATAATAAAAGTTGACATCTTGATAAATTATTTTCTCTTTCATCTTCTCATGCACATTGTTATAGGAAGGGTGCCAAACCTGTTAGCCAGACCCCTTAAAGTCACCTGAGTTTAGATGAAGCGGCCATAGTATGTTTTCACATTCACAGGACTGGTGCCTGAATTGTGTACACACACTATCACATTCAGTCCTTGGAAATCTTTATAATGGAAAAACTGTAGCTGAAAGTATTTGAGTGAGATCTCTGGCTCAGAGGGCCTTGGCTAACAATCTGATTGTGCCAACCCCTCTTCTGTGCCTATCAAAAGTAAAGGATGGGCAAAATATCAAAAGGAAAATCGGAAAGAAATATCTATGATCCGCAAATAACATCTTGGAGTGCTAAGGGTGAAACAGAAGGAGTGAGGAGCCAGCTGCAGTGATACCTAACCCAGGAGGCCTTTTATGAACAATCAGGGGGAGAGAATTCAAAGTTCCCAAATGTAAAGAATTGCAAAACAGGTAGAAACATTCATTACTGTAATGTGCTCCTTGTGACTGCACACATGTATTAAAATTAATACACTACCTCTCATGAATACACACAATTATTACATGTTAACTGAACTAAAAATTAAATAAAAAAAAACATTAGCTTATAGGCTGATGTCATAGAGCACAGGAAGAAAATGAATGCTATAAAAAAGGACCAAGCTAAATCAGTAATCAAAATATCAATTTAGTTCTGGTCATACAGAAATGAGAATCTACAAAGGGTTTCTTTAGGGGTAAGGGGACAACATATGAAATGTAAATAAAACATCCAACAAAAAAATTAAAAAAAAAACAAAAAAAACAAAAAAAACAAAAAAAACAAAAAAAAAAGAAAAAAAAAAAAAAAAAAAAAGAAGTATGAAATTACTCTACCATAGTAGAAAACTATGCTGTGGTCTGGGAATGCAGTTTGATCACATATACTGCAAGGTGGCATTATTTATTCTTCAGTTTAAATTAATTTCTTTTTAAAATTTTATTTATTTACCCACTTTACATCCAATCACGGTGCCCTTCTCCCAGTTCATACAGCCCCTTTCTCCCTCCCCTTCCCCTTCTCTCTGAGAAGGAGGAAGCCCCCTCGGTGTCACCCCACCCTGGCACATCAAGTCACTGCAGGACCGGGCACATCCTCTCCCACTGAGGCCAGACAAGGCAGGTCAGTTAGGGGAACAGGATCCACAGGCAGACAACAGAGTCAGGGACAGCCTCTGCTCTAGTTGTTGGGAGAAGGTGGCCTTACTTTACAAATGAACTATATGTTGGTCATCTTCCAGCAACTTGTAGGGACAAGATGAGGAAAATTCTTTGTTTTGTTTGTTGGCTATAATAGAAAGCTTTTTTTAAGCCCATTATTAACAATGTTGTACAATACAATAAACTCACAGGATCTTGGGTGATTATTAGGCGTTCACCCTAGGCTGCACAGCACCAGCACCCAAGAGCTGAGAAGACTTTTTATTCGTGGGAGGGTCCATACAATAGAGATTGGTTTAGGGCTTTGCCTCTAATTGATGGAGTTTATGTTAAGATTTTCAGGAGGAGTAAATGAGGGCTAGGCATATAGCTTGATCACTTAAGTGCCTTGCAACCATGAAGGTCTGAGTTCAATCCCTAGAACCTGCATTAAAAGCAATGGCACAGTAGCATGTGCTTACCATCCAAGCACTCCAGGAGCTGAAGATGATAAATCCATGTGCTCACTGGACACAGTGAAGCTTGCTTGAGAGCCCCAGTCCAGTGAGAGATCCTGTCTCAAAAAGCAAAGCGAATAGCTGCAGAGGGATGACACCCACGGTTGTCCTCTGCTCTTCACATGCACACATGTGCAGCCACTTGTACACACATACACTCACACACACACACACACACACACACACATGCAGCCACCTCTACACACACATACTCACACATGTACGCAAGCACATGCCAAGAAATAGATTTTTTAAAGTGTCTGTAAAAACGGTTGGAGGGGCTGCAAGATGGTGCAACCACTTTGGAAATCAGTCTGGTGGTTCCTCAGAAAATTGGACATAGCATTACCTGAGAATCCAGCTATACCACTCCTAGGCATATACCCAGAAGATGCTCGAACATATAACAAGGACATATGCTCAACTATGTTCATAGCAGCCTTATTTATAATAGCCAGGAGCTGGAAAGAACCCAGATGTCCTTCAACTGAGGAATGGATTAAAAAAATGTGGTATATTTACACAATGGAGTATTACTCAGCTATTAAAAACAATGAATTCGAGAGGTTCCTAGGTAAATGGATGGAACTAGAAATCATCATCCTGAGTGAAGTAAGCCAATCACAAAAGAACACACATGGTATTCACTCACTGATTATCGGATACTAGCCCAGAATCTTGAAATGCCCAAGATGCAACTCACAGGCCACATGAAGCTCATAAAGAAGGAAGACCAAGTGGGGGTGATTCAGTTCTTCTTAGAAGGAGCAACAAAATACTCAAGGGAGCAAATATGGAGACAAAGTGAGGGACAGAAACTGAAGGAGGGGTCATTTGAAGACCTTTCCACCTGAGTATCCATCCCATGTGCAGTCACCAAAGGTAGATGCTGATGTGGAAGTCAGGAAGTGCATGCTGATAAGAGCCTGATATGGATGTCTCCTCAGAGGCCTTCAAGAGTCTGACATATTCAGAGGTAGATGCTCACAACTAGCCATTGAACTGATCATGGGGTTCTCAATGGAGGAGTTAGAGTGAGGACTGAAGGAGCGGAAAGGGTTTGTGGCACCATGAGGAGAGCAACAATACCAACCAACCACAGCTCCAAGGGTCTAAACCACCAGCCTGGGAGCACTTAGGGAGGGATCCAGGGCTTCAGCTGAATATGTAAGAGTGGAGGGCCCTGCTGGGCATAGGTGGAAGATGAGATCCTTGACCTCATGAAGACTGGACGCCCCAGGGGGTGGGAATTTTGAGGGTGGGGAAGTGGGAGTGGGGGGGGGGGTAGGTAGGGGTTACATCCACAGAGAAGAAGGAGGAGGGGTAAGGGGATAGGGGGTTCCTGGGTGGGTGGGGGATGGGGTAAGGGGACAACATATGAAATGTAAATAAAATATCCAATAAAAAATTATAAAAAAAAAACGATAGCAATAATGAACACAGACATTCTTAAATGAACCAAGTGGATATCATACACATGAAAATTTTACACCTGATATTAAAGAAGAAAATTTAAGTGAGACCAAACTCTAAAAGAGAACCAAAAACATTAAGACAATACTAAATCCACATATGACAAATGTGAGAGTAATCAAGATGCTAAAAATGTGAAAGAGAAAGTTTATCACTTTAGCTGCACTGCATCTAGCAGGAGAAAGAACTTACTGAACTCCTTAATAACAGAAGCGCAAAACAAGAGGGTTCATGCACAAGCCCTGGTGGGCATCCCAGAGTAAAGTCAGAGCACCTCTGAACAAGCTAAAGTTTAATAGCAAACATCATAGTAAATGTAAGATTTAATCTCTCCCACTACACACTAAAGAATAGACTTAGTAGTAATATTTTAAAATTTAAAAACCTCTAGTAAAGGAATATTCTTCCAATTAATTGATTTTTTTTAAACCAACCAAACTATTTATAAACAAAGAAATGTCCAAAACTCTATCTCAAATTTTTCTTTAATTCCAAAAGATACTTAAGAGAAATTTTTGGACTGCCCTGACATCTATTATCCCTAGGGAATAAATGACATCATAAAAAATTCCTACGGACAAAGAATAAGATGGTTTAAAGTGTACACTTATTATGGGGAATTTTTTCCTTCAGCTGTCGACATTTTCCCCCTCTGTTGAGCCTTTAAGCTGTATTCCATATTTGTTATTACAAATAACATTTTTATTCTGGCTGTCCTCTGGGAAGTTTTGAATTATTCAATCGTTGCTCTTGTCTAAGTGGCCATTTACTGAAGTCCACAGAAAAGAGAATAAAGAATGTAGAGGCCTATTTTGGAGGCTGGCAATTGTTGTCACCACTCGAGTATCACATAAAAGTAACAATAAATGTCCTTTTGAGTAATCAAGGGATATTTGCAGTTAGCAGACTCTGCTGATTCTCTGCCTCCAAGAAGGAAATCGTTCTTTTCCTATTGAGAGCTAAAAAATTCTGCTTTTTGAGTAAAAAGAAGTAGAGTTTGATCTTAAGACAATGACCTGCACAGTGTCTGTGCTGTAAGTTAACTCCAAATATTGATCGGGACTGAGATTTCATTTAACCCTATTGCAGCTGGTCAGGAGAAAACATATCTATGTTTTCTTACAAACCCAGGGCTTCCAGGCGACCCCCATTAACAACAGAACCTTAACAGCTACAACCTTCTCTCTGTCACTGCAGCTATTGTGTGCTTTTTTGTGAAGATTTTTTTAAAAGACAAGGGATGAACTGTGTTGTCTGTAGAGCACTGCTCCCCCCCACCCCGTGGCTTGCATTATTATGGTAATTAGTTATAGGTATTGAATAAGATAAGTGAGCACCAAAATTGTAAGCACCTTGTCAGCTTCCGGCATGTTCCAGGAACTTGTTTGGTCTATCTGATGTAAAATTAGAGTCCTCTTGGCATTCTGGTTTTTTAGATATGGGAAAAAAAAAACACCAGAGAAAACACATGTTACCTTATAAACACATTAAAGGATTAAGGAATTGTCTTTAATTTGCAACTCAAGTGGAGGCAGATGGAATTCAGTATGATATTATGGCTAAAGGCTGAAGTGGAAAGAACTTAGGAATGCCTTTTGGTTGCTGTATGTATTCTCCTGGACTAGTGCACAGACATGCCTGCAAATGTTTTCCAGAGCTCCTTTTTAAACCAAAGCACTGTTCAGAATAATTCTTGCCTTCAGTTGCTGTGAAGAAATCAAGTGTGATTGCTGTCCATCATGTCTTGGACCAGAGTAGTTATAAAACCCAGACAGAGAGTCTTTCATCATCGACTTTCAACACAACCGGTGGCAAATCTTGATGCCTGTATTCCAAGTTCCCTTTCATGTAACTAGAGGGAGCGGTTTCATCTTGCTTATGAATAGCAAGTCTGAATAAATGGAGTATTTCCTGACAAATCTGGACACAAGGCATACTAATATTGAATTGTTATTGGTAGCAATGATGTGCGAACATCACCGTCAGGTCCTATTTCTACTTCCTGCTCAGTGGATTTAGCACAGACTTAGTTTCTCTTCTGTCAGGCCGTGTATGTCTGCATAGAGTCTTCCCTGCTGTGGTTTTCTCTTTGGGGCACATCCTGAGAGCAGCTCACATTGTTTTCATTCTCTCTTTACTTTCCCACATCTGAAGACAGAGCCTTGGACAGAGCCATGTGAGGCAAGCTGTCTACTGTTGTACCTTCTCCAGGCTTTCAGGAGCTTCTGTCCTCTGAGAGCTGCAGCTTTCTGCTGTTTTCTTTCAGAATAATTTAGACCCATGGTACCTTGTATACGGATATGGTTTCCCATTAGTTACCCGATGTTCCAGCTTCTAGCTCTGCTTTTGACACGGCTGAGTTTCTTGACAGAAGTTACAAGCTCTCTTTGAAACCCAGGATTGTAAGAGTGTGTTCTGTTTTAAAGGTTTTTAACCAACATTCAAACCTCCAATATGAACATTCTATTGCATAAGAAAATCACACAGGTCCTGAAGTCATAACTGTGAATGACTTCTGGTGAGCACCCACTGGTGGCCTTGACCTCAGTATTCAACACATGCTAAAAAATTAAGCTATTTCAGTTACTCTGTGTAAGTTAAGTCAACTTGATTTTCAAATTTTTATTTTCTCTCTGGCAGATGAGAAAGTAGACACTTTAAAGATTCCTAGACTAAATACCCCTAGTAGGTTTGTTTGTGTTGGGGGCTCTGAGCTACTTCCTCTCAGGAGCAAGGAAAGGAGTTAAGATGCCTATCTTTTCCACTTTGTATTTAGCTGCAAGATTTTTTTTGACAACCACATCAGTACTCTTGTGTGCCTTTTTTTTCCAACTAATGTTCATTGTTGGGAAGTCTTTGAGATGGTGATTCACTAAGACCAGCTTGCTGGGATAAAACTCTGAGTGGGGCATTTTCTGAAACAGAGATCATATCAGACTTCCCACCACAGAGAACAGTACCCTGCAGTGAGTCAGAGTGTGTCTTCCTGGGACTGTCTTCCAAAACCTGAAATGTTTCCATGATGCTCCTTCATGGTAGTTGACTGATCCATTTTCCAGCCCTTGGATTTGGTTTCTAGGAGTTAAGGCCAGAGTATCAGGATATTGGAGCGGGTGTGTTTAATATGGGCTGAACACTAGCCAGGAAGAAGAAAGCCCTGGGAGACTTCTGCTTGACTGTGAAGTCCTGCTTTGGAGTCTGCCTCGATCTCCTAATGTTCATTCGTTTCCTTTGCTGGATTCACTTTTCACACTTTAACCAGTATAGTCAATTTGAATCCATTATTTAAAATGTTAATTTCATGAACCACGTAAACTATCTGACTCAAATGCTGAAATTTTCACCTTTAGAAAACCCTTGTGTCAGGTATGTATAGTGGTGGCCAACATCTTTGTCTGGGTGTTTGATTTGTATATATCATCTCTAGTTGGTTGATGTAGAGATTTGTACCCAGAGGAGACAATGAAAGTGGAAGACATGTGAATGGTATATAAGTCTAATGCTTTGACTATAGCATTCCCCACAGGCTCAGGCGTTTGAATATTTGTTTCCCATCTAATGGTGCTGCTCTTGGAGTTTGTGAAGCCTTTGGGATATAAGTCCTAGATAAACCACTAGAGATAGACATTAAGACTTACCGGTTTCTGTTTCCCGTTTCCTGTTTCCTGGTCAGTCATTACCATGTGAGGAACAGTCTCGGGAAACTTTGTCCCTAGCCGTTGACCCAGCTGCCTTGGTTCCCCTCTATGACTGTATGTACTGAAGCTGTGATCTAAAAGAAATCCTGCTTCAAGTTGCTTCTGTCAGACATCAGGTCACAGGCCTGAGAAAAGTAACTTTTAAAATATGTACAGAAACGTCATAATGAAACCCATTGTTTTGAGTGCTAACAAAAAATGAAAATGATTTTGTTAACTTCCCTCTGTTACCTTGATAGATTGATGACCTGATGCACCCCCACCCCCATCACCCCACCTCCAAGTGATTGGAGTTAAGAAGTGCTTTGGTCAGATAGAAGTTAATAAACACACACACACACACACACACACATACATACACATATAGAGACAGAGTCAGAGATACACAGAAAGAAACAGAGAGATAGAGAGACAAAGACAGACAGACAGACACACACACACACACAGAGAGAGAGAGAGAGAGAGAGAGAGAGAGAGAGAGAGAGAGAGAGAGAGAGAGAGAGAGAGAGGATTTATAAGATTCATAGCCATAATTGGGCAGACAATTCTTCAGCTCCTGAGCAGTAACAAAGTGTTGCTTTCTGAAGTATTGGGTGGTTTGTTACTAAGCAACAGCCAATTGATGCATCTCTTAAAGGAATCTACAGCCTCAGCTTAACAGGAAGAGAGCCCTCCAGAGGCCCTTTTCTGAGTCTATGAAATCACACCAGCAGTAGTTTGAAGGAATTAATTATATCCTTGAGTGTTATAGGACCCAAGCATTGTATTGGATCTGAATTTTTAGAAAGGTTAAAGGTCTTTTAGTCAGTTTCAGTTGATTGCTGTTGAAGAGATCTCTGCTCCTAAAACAAACCTTACTGTGTGGATTTGTTGGGTCCCCTTCATCTGCATTATTCTGTGTAGACCTGCTGCCGATCACAAAGAAATGAGAGCTTCAGCAGGTACTAGGAAAGAAGAAACTGGTTTTTACACAAAGGATGGTTACAAAGGCCATCTCTAATTTGCTTAAAGAAAGTAAGTGGATATTTTACGCTCCTGTATTTTGACTTCTCCAAAAAAGAAATCCTCTAATTACTTTTACTGATGGGAGTTCAGTCAAACATGTTTCAACAGCCACCTTCCTACCTAACTTTTATTTTTGTAGAGCTTGACATCAGCTATTTGTCAATATTTTGGTACAATGGTTAGTACCTTAGTTCTGGTAAAATATTATATATTAGATAGAAATCAAATATGTCTCCTTAGTTCAAAACTTTCTATGGAGACGGATTTTTAACAACCCAGTCCAAATTGATCCCTTACTCGAATTGGCCTAGTTATTCAGGCATTTTTCCCTAGAGGGCATCAAATCGCTTCTCAGTGTTTCCTACGTTGGCTGATGGCCCCATAAAGTCATATGAGATTGAAACCATGATTTCAATCGCCAGATTTGAATGGTTATGTAAATTTATCAGTGCTAGACCCTTCACATAAACACAATGGGTGTAACTTGACTGGCAATATTTTTTGTGAGTGCTATGGCAAACAAGAGCTTGTGAGAGAACACAGTAATATCGCATGAGCATGGTTCCAGCTAGCTGTTCAGTTTAGTTCTACCTCAGGCTTGAGGGAGAGCCTGGTAAAGACCAGGTAGTGGGATGTCAGATAGGATAGTGGGGTGCAATCATTGGACCTCTACTTGCAGTTGGGTTGTCATGTCATTTACATGACCCACCCTTTACACTTTCACTTTCATCTGTAATATAGATGCTGCACGATTACAGAACTTTCTAGAATTTTGCCATAGTTTGCCATCTCTGTGATTGACAATCTCCAGTGTGTAACAAAAGTTCTGTACTTCTAATAGAGGAAGTGGCATGAGGGTTCCCAACTGGAGGTTTAGGTAGTTACCACATGAAATTTTGATGATGGTCTGATACTTATAGGGAGAAATGCTGGAATGAATAGGCTGACTTAAGTAAAATGTTGAGTATGATTAAATTAAAATGGTTAAATTCTGTTTTTTATAGAAACTTTTCAACTAAAAGGAATATCTGATCTCTCATCTAAGATACAAGTAGTCATCCCAGCCAAAGTAAATACCAATTACTAAATAAGGTATTTAAAATATGCCACAGAAGATTCTCAAATTTTGAGGGAAAAGAGCCAGCTGAGTATTAAAAAGGGTAAATATTAACAAAGATGTTTTGGTCTTCTTAAAGCACGCATGTTCTTATAAAGTTAGCCTACAATGTTGGTAGAATACTGGCTTGGGAAAAACTACTAACTGCTAAAGACACAGCACCACACATGATGAAGAATCTTTGTTCAAGAAATGGTTATTGCATTTATGATAAGTGAATGATTCCATTCAGGATAAAGCTTGTTTCTAGGATATTTTGGATGATATTGAGTTGGAAAAGATCTCATGAACTTCCAGAAGTGGCTTTATGTCTACCCCTTTGAGATATATTGAGCATATTATATTACCATAAACATAAAAGTGGGGCTTATGTTGTTGTGGGGTTTTCTCTTTGTTTTTGTGTTTTAGTTTTTGCCACACCATTACAAAAGTAGAATCTCTTAAAGAATGGAGTTCATATTACTGGCTAAGACCACAACTTTTTCCAATTAAAATAAAGTTATGCGTGTGAGTGTTCACTTGCGTGTTTGTATGTGTACCACATGCCTTCAGTACCTATGGAAGCAGAGCACTTGGAGCTGGAGTTACAATTGTGAGCCATCGTGTGGATTCTGGGAACCACACCAGGACCTCTGCAAAGACTCTTACCCTCTGAACCATCTCTCTAGCTCTGGCTACATTAATATTTTGAACATAATTGTAACAGTGTCTTATACCTTTTCAAAGCTAACTATGCTTCTTTGCATGCTACCTTTGCACAGTTCTCAAAGCCATTACTTCTGTTTCAAAGACTTGCTATTTGTCCATACCTGTCTTAGTTTGTTTTCTGGAACTACAGTATTAAAGTATAATCAGTGACAAAAAAGCCTATTTTCTTCTTTGTTTTAAAATAACCTCATTAATTTAACCTCATTTTATTTACTTGTTTATTTATCTACTTTTTGTAAGTGGTATGGTTACAAGGTATGTTTGCATTATGGTGAGTTTGTGGAGGTCATAGGACAGCTTGCAGGAGCTGGTTCTCATCTTCTATCATGTGAACCCTGGAGATCCAATCCAGGTCATCAGGTTTAATGACAAGTACCTTTACCTGTTGACTCATCTTGTCAGCCCATTCTTTATTTAAAATACTGTTCTGTGAATATAACTTAACATTCTGTTCCTTACTCCATGCTAGTTCTTATTGATGCCTAAATATTTTTTTATAAACACACTGTTGGATACTATCTTTCCTTTATATATTTGTGAGTTTTTTCTTTACTTAAACTAGCTAGCATCTCCTTTTAAGCCTTCAGCGAGAAGCAAACTATTCTTCCATATGAGAACGTTAAGGATCCTGGTGACTTCAACCCACTAATTTTGCTACCAGTTTCATGTCATCATCAACAGTGTTTGCATGCCCTAGCCTCGGATTTGTTTACATTAATGGCTCCAAGAGCACCATGATGCCTGCTGCTATCAACCACCTGCTAAAGATGTCTAGAAGAACAAGTTGGACATCTTATCAGATGCCTTCCTAAAATTCAAAAACTCTTCCTATCTTAGACCAAGGAAAAGGAAAACAGGATTGTCATGCCATGTTTGGTCTCTGTGATCTCTGCTGGTCTCCTTTCCCACAAATTCTCAAGCCATCTTGCTAAGGTACCCTCTACAACAAAGTAGACGGTAAAGTAACAGAATCTACTCATACCTTTGATAAATTCTGTGATGTACTCTGTATCCTTAAGTCTCTCGGCTATCAAAACATCCTTAAAGTCCCTGCTTGCCACCTCTCTCACCCCACCAGGTCATCCCCTGGCTTTGACATTTGCGTCCTCAGGACTGCGGCTGTGGTGTTTGAATCAGGGATCTTGTTTTACTTCCTCTTGAATTTCACCTTACAGCAGAGATTGCTGACCTGAGGAGGTTTTGGAGACAGCAAGGCAACCTGTTCTAGATGGAGTGTAAAATTACAGTTTGTACTCTTAGAGAGTTTAGGGGTTTGTAGCCCTTAACCTACTACTCTGTTGGAAGGTGATGAAATCTCTGTCTCAAGGTGCAATGGTTTAAAGGCTGGTTTTCTCTAACAGGAATGTGAGGTCTCGGCTTTCAGTTCACTGCCAAACCTACTGTAATTTATCTAGCGATCTCCTTTCTAAAATTAGTTTTATAAGATGCTTTGATTGATTTGAGACTCTTTATATGTTTAACTTAATGTTCATCGTCCATTGTATTATTGCCCAGTATGAGTAAAGACGATTATACTTATGATAGAGGAATAAACAGGCCCGTTGGGGGGCAAATATAGAACAGTCTTATCCCTTAGTTGAGAAGCTAGGCCACACATGAACGAAATTGCTGATGTACAGACTCTAATGGCTCTTTTAATGCAAACAAAAATTGATTCTGGAGGCAGAAGGCTGCAGGATGAAGCTGCCCTGAAACTCTGCCTCAGCACACATTCAGCATTCTTGCTTCCTTGTTAGGTAAACAGGTGCTTTACAGACTGGGAAGTCAGCCTGTGGCTTTGTGATTGGAGCAGGCGGGGTCGGGGAGGGGCAGTTAGGAAAACTATCAGTTAGAGCATGACCCTACTTCCATACATAAACTCTTAGCTGCGCAGCTCTGGGAAGTTACCTCAAACTTTCTGAGCTTCAGGGTTCTCAACTTGAAGGATGCATGAGTTTTCTTGAGCTGCTGTAGCAAATGACCACCCTAGATGGCTTATAATAACTGAAATTGCCTCATCGCGAGCCAAAGTCTGAAAGCAAGTCAGTAAGTCTACCTCAGGAGAAGGTCTGTGATGCCTCACTCAGTATGTAGCAGCACCAGGCATTTTGGGGGCTGGACTATATGATTCTAGGGTCTGCCTCCATCTTCAAAGGCATCCTCTCCTCTCCTCTCCTCTCCTCTCCTCTCCCCTCCCCTCCCCTCCCCTCCCCTC
>NW_021620661.1:2158591-2175801 GCF_004785775.1 Grammomys surdaster
CCCCTCCCCTGTCTCTTGCTCTGCGTGATCCAGCATGCTCTTACTTTCAGACCTATTTATCTCTAAATACTTATGTTTCAAAAACAGTCCCCATTCTGTGTTCTATAGATTGGAGGTGGCATGTCTTAAGGGACAGGGTACCACTCAGCCTACTGTTGTAATAACAACATATTTGTGTCACAGATGAAATAAGGGAGTGGGAAGAGTATAGGGAGCTTGAGAAATGTTAGTCATCATTTTATGATTATTAAATATCGCTTAATTTTGCCATTATGACACGTACTTTTGAGAGAGCCAGCTGCATTCAACAGGAAGCTCTGCTGTGACTCACAGAGACTACTTTTGGAATGTTTCAAACAAAAGAAAGATGATGTTCTTTCTCCCATAGTTTAGAAGTCCTTGATCTTGATCTTATTTTGACAACAGGGTTTTTGGCTGTGATGTCATCATCATCATTATGTGGTCCTCACCATTGGGTCATTGTCATCGTCATCATCGTCATCATCATTGTTGTTAGTTGTTATCTGTCCACGTGGTGCAGACCACACCGATCTGGTCATACACATTTTGCAGTGGGTACTGAGAATCTAGGACAATCTTAACTCTTGCTCCTCTGGAAGCTGTGAGAGCAAGGGCTGTCGTTCCTTTCCATCTGTATATGTGGAGATAAATGACTAACTGGCTGAGTGTAGGAACATCCTCCTGAGATACAGTGTAGCTATTGCCAACGTAACCAGTAACCTCTGAAACAATGTGTTTCAAGATTTCCATTTGTCCAGGAAAACTGAAAAATTGATCAAATCCCTGCCAGGAAAATATTAATGATGTATCTGTCAATAATGAACTCTCAGAAGTAGAAGGAGGTTTTTTTTTTTTCTTAAATTCACTAAGAACATTTGATGTTGCGTGCCATATCTGCCTTTATCAGCAGCGCAGTTAGAGACTGGGACCTGGAGAAAGGAGAACATAGGTAAATGGTATTGGGGATAGCATCACTTCCTTCTTACAAGACAGTATAACAAGAACCTTTGCTCTTGAAGCATCCTCTCTGCATGAACACCAGGGGGCGATGCTTATGTGGAAAATGCCAGCATATTTACCTTCTAAGGCTGTTTGCTTCTGAAGCCAGAGCCTCTCATCTTTAAAGAACTTATTATCTTCATTTTTCTATCCATAGCAGTTATCCAACACACATGACCAAGAACAAATAGCTTCTAAGAAATCATGCCTAAACCTTTTAGCTGAACTAACTGGCCCTCTATAGCCATGGTGGTCCAAAAGTTCTCTGTCCTTCTTAGAATTCAAATGTTATTATCTCAACACCAAAACAATGAAACCAGGACGAGGAATTAGGAGTCCAATTGTTAGAGGGCAGTAGAGTCCTTATCCATGGACTCAAACCTGAGGCAGCTGTTTCTAGCAAATGAGAACTTGAATGTTAACACGTGTAACCTAGAAGGCAGACCCCTCTCCTGACTCAAAATCTACCAGTGACTTGGTCCAGGACTTCTTTACGCATTCAAAATATGAGAAATCAGTTTATATTGAGTATGCCACCCTGTTTGTGGTAGCTTTGACAATTGGAATGGAATGAGACATTATCGCTCGACAGTTCAGTGATTGAAACTAGGAGGAAAACACCAGTGCCCATAAAAGTCCTCATCTGCCTGTTGTTGACATGAAATAGAGTTAAACCATTTTCAGTAGGTTAGCTCTCCAATTAGCACATTCTGAACCAAATGATCACAGTTGCTAGTAGTTGGCTTTTCTCCCTAGTTATAGCTTGAATTTTTTGTGCCTTTCTCAGAGGGGAAGGCACAGAGGCATTAGCTGGTACATCTCAGCCCGTTTATCCAGCCCTGCTGGTGACATGGACTTTCTTGAGACACTGTGAGCATGTTGAAATCCTATTGGCCTTCTGACAAGTGTGGCACTATTGCTTTCCATGAAACAAGAACAGGAAATACTCAGAATGATACAGTCATGTCTTCCCTTAGGGGTGTTCTCCTTGAGGTTTTGCATGAAGACCTTTGATAATAATTATAATGATTCTGCAAGGACTGTTCTGAACAAAGCATTTATTTCTAGATGCTTAGGAGAACCTTAACATTCAAGAATCTTCCTTCAAGTTTTTAAATGCCAGAAAGAGATGATTAGAAAGTGGATCAGTGGAAAAACTGGGGTGGTGTGTGTGTGCATGAGAGAGACAGAGACAGAGAGATGGATGATCTCAATGCTGTTTTATAGCTGATAAGACAGCTCTTGTGGCTTCAAAAGATGCATCGTAAGTTTTCCTTAGAGACAATGCGCTTTTTGCACAAAAGGAATATAAAATTGAAAGTCACAATCTTTTTGCCTTGCAAATGCTCTTTGTTTCTATCTCAAGGTCACTTGTGAGTTTAACGCTAATTGCTTTAGTGCCATGTGACGAGACATGATGCAGTCTGAAGAACAATACAAGGGATACTATGACACTGTACACAATAATGCTTTCAACCCATGCTGAGCTTGTCTGAGCATTTGCTATGCAGTATGTTACAGTTTAGTGTCCACTGTTGGGTTCCATAAAGTTGCAACTCAGTTGTGAAGCTGGGAAAGGCTGCTTTCTTTAGAGTTAAAATTTTCTATATCAAAGTTATTGCCAACAAATTATACAATCTTCTAAAGAATCCATCAAAACAGATGAGGATATATATGAATAGCATCACCTCAGGAAAAAAATAATTTTACACATACACACCCATGCAAAACTATACACACATATATACACATATATAGTTTTTACCAATGTATATGAGGGCAAGGGAAGCTATCTGTGTCCCAGTGTATATTATACTATTCCTCAGGACCTAGAATAGCATCCAACAGGCACCCTGTAAATATTAACTCAGTGAGGAAAGAGAAAGAGACGACAGGGAAGGAAAGCTAACAAGCTACTGTCACAAAGCAGAGCATCACTCACTGTAGTGGCATTGTTAATGCTATCCTAGAGAAGATCCTCACAGGAAGTTTAGTTCTGTGAAAATTCAATAACAATGCTTTGTAGGGAGAGATGCATTTAAGAACTTCCAGTATCCTCTGTCTGTATAAAATCATTTACTGGAGCTGACCAGCACCCCTTTGGTGATGTTGAATGTTGATAGTGGACATTTTTTGGGTTAAGAATAAATGCCAAAGGATGAAGGGAAATGTGGGTTCTGTAGATGGATTTTTCTGTTATTTACCAAGGAGGGAAGGCCAAAGAGTGTCACAGACATTTCAAGGTTAAACAAATTGTTGTTTGTTTATTCGGTATGTGGGAGATGATTTTTTGTGCTACTTATTAGAAAGAGCCAGCAGAGGGGAGGGTGGTGATTGACAGAGTATGACCCTGGAAGCCAAGAGTTCACAGAAATGGGGCTTAAGTAGCAAGAACTTCCCTCCCATCAGAAAGGAGAACGTGGGGTGGATCTATGTAAATATTTTAAGAGAGCATCAAGCATACAAATAACACCAGAGTGTCGAGCCAAGAAATCCCAGATGCTTCTGAGACGTCTTGGTGATATGCCTTTGCTACTCGTTCATTTATTTTCATTCAGCTGTTAAGTGTTGACTCACACACCAGCAACAGAGGCAGAATTTTAAAGAGATACATGAAAACCTTAGCGCGTGTAAATTTCTAATGGGGAATGGGAAGTGGGTTGCCACTTGTCCAGTCCCCTTCATCTTGTTCCTGGAAAGTAACAGCTACAAGGAAGAGGTGATGTTAAGAATGGAAATATTTGAAACATGGGAGCCTGTGTGTGGATCCCTGGGAAATCTAAGGAATTTTGCAACTTTAGAAACAGACATGAGAAAAAACACAGAGGAAAGGCAGCCAGAGCCATGGATCTCCGCTTGCAGAATCCATCCCTATCTCCATGATCACATACCTGTCTTCCACTCCCTCTCCTTTTGGTTTCTTTACTCTATTTCAGCCACTTGTCTTCCTTCTCACTTGTCTTCTAGCCTCAAATCTAACATCCTCTGCCTGCGGGTCCTATTATGCAGAAGCCAAAGTCTCCTTGAGTTTCCTTTTCTACTGTTTATTTTTTACCTTATGGCTTTGAAATAGAGTCTTTCACTGGACCTTTGTGGCTAGGATGTCTAGCCAGCAAGCCCCCAGGATATGCCTGTTTCTGATCCGCAACACTTGGTATCTACTTCCGAAACTAGAGGGAGAGCTATGGGAAATGGGTGAAAGAGTGCTGTATCTCATATACAGAAAGACAGGAAGAGTTTGTCTGCCGACACTGGACATGAGCCAACAACCTCTTCCCTGGAAGCTTTCAACAGACATTAGCAGGAAGGATTATTTGTTAAAGTGTGCTAATATAGAAGCCAGTAGGGAGAGGTACAGTTGTTGTAGGTGTATTTTAGTGATCTTTCCCATCTTCAATTTATAGCTGTCTATTTATTTTTTTGAAAATCACACTAGACATAGTGGCACATGCTTTGAATATCAGCCCCCAGGAAACGGAAGCAGGTAGAGCTACATTGTTAAGTTTCAGGCTACCTGTAGCTACATAGTAAGACTCTGTCTACAAATAAATTACATACATTGAACGAACCTCACAGTGATGTAGCACATCACTACTGATACTGAGAGTTGTTCAGTAATCCATGAATAGTAACAGCCAGCCACAGTATGATCCTGAGTATGCTTTATGTCTCTCTGTTGGATGGTAACCAGACCCTGGCTAAGGTTTAATTAAGCTAATTGGCAAAGTATATTAGGACTGTATCTTGATCATATACATATTTCTAAAAAACTAAGAACATATGCTATTTGACTTGGGAAATGTTTTGTGCATCCTTGCTTAAGGTATTTTCAAGGCAGAAGCAATACTAGCCTGCTGGCCATATGTCCACTCCCTTCCCATTACCAAGAAGTCACAGAGAAAAGTTCCCCCTTGAACTGTGGCTTTGCCATCTGGCAGCTTGGCGCTGTGTCTTTCTAACAGGAAGATAGAGAAGGCGTAGGGGAGGGTGGTGGGAGATAGATACATTCCATACTCAAATCTTAAGTTCCCTTTTTGAAAAATGAGCCTTCTTTCTGTTTGTTCACTTCTGCACTTGAATAGAAAACAGGATAATGACACTTTGCCTAAAGGGTAAACACCAGCAGCGTGCATTCTTCTCTTCGGAAATGTTGGAAGCCAGAGGTTCTCCCCACCCACTACCGGACGTTTCTGCCTTTCCATGACTGCTAGAGCCCTTGGCTATGGACGGCACACTGGACTCAATTGACTGTGTAACAGGAGACTATGGCGCTTGCTCAGTGAGCTCACAAATAAGACTTCTTTCCCTGGGCTTTTCCTATCCCAGGCATCAGGTTGAATTATCTCATTTTCCCGTGTTCATTTAAGAAATACCTTCATCTTATCAGGCAAGAGTGAAGGCCATGATGTTTCTTGGAAAACAGTACTGGCTTCACATGTCTGCAGCATAAACTATATTGTTATCATTATTATTATTAGAAGAAGAGGTGGAGGAGGAAGAGGAAGAAGAAGGTGGTTAAGCTTTAGGTTTTTAAAAGACCATTATCTTATGACTACCTCCAACCCCGGCCACCATGTTTGGTTAAACTTTGACATGTGTTATTTCCTTTCAAATGTTTTTATCTGAGGGTATGTTGGATGCCTGGGTCTGGCAAACAGCAAAGCTCAGATGTATTCAATTTGCCAGCTTCCTTCTCAGCTTTCAAACTGATTTGGGAGAATATTTGTCAGTGACTTTGAAGACTGTCATCTTTATGTTTGAAGAGCAACCTGTGATTATCGCAAACTAGATTTCAACCAGGATGTTCAGGACATGGGTGGTGAACTCCTGCCACGACCCAAATGTGAAAGTGAGCCTGAGAAATAAAGCAGAGCAAGTGCTGAAAGGAGAATTTGTCATTTATTTAACAAGTGACAGCTGAGACTAGTTTTCCTGTAGCTAACTTTGAAAATAGCTCAGTTTACTCAGTTTAACTCCCTAACTTTTCATTGTGAATCACAGAAAGTGTCAAAGTAAAAATTCCTTCTAAATGTCTCAGAGACCTCTCTGGCCCTACATTATGGCTACTGGACATCTTCTGATTTTTCCTGGTACATCAGTGTCATCGTGAGCTCCCTTTACGTGCAGGGCTTAATACTATGTCATTCATACAGACCTTTATTCTGCTTACAGTTTATAACATAGATGAATTCCAGATACCATGGGCGTTGATTTTTTTTTATGTTTTTATTTTTGTTGAGTTGGCTACCACTAGTCCTTCCCTTTGTGATTGACCATTTCCTTTGTAGATAGTTCATATTTTAAGTTAGCCTCACTCAGTCTTGGATTTAGCACATTTCACTGATGAGGTAGAGCTAGTTTTACTTCCCGCTCCATCTCTCTTGACTTTGTATCTTTTTTTCTAAATTTAATTATTTTATGTGTATGAGTATACTGTGACTGTCTTCACACCAGAAGATGGCATCAGATCCCATCACAGATGGTTGTGAGTCACCATGTGGTAGCTTGGAATTGAACTCAGGCCCTCTAGAAGAGCAGACAGTGATCTTACCTGCTGAGCCATCTCTCCAGCCCTTGACTTTGTGTCTTTTTGTCTTTGTACCTTGACTTGGAAGACCATTACTCACTGGTACTTACATTTGGTTACTTACTTAGGAGACTGTGACAAAGACAAACAAAGTTGCATTAACCGAAGTTGTAAAAGGAGAGCTAAGCATATTTGTGCCAGTGTTATACATTGCCTTACTTACAACTCTACTGCACAGTTGAGGAAAACTGAAGTCATATTCCGAACAACAAAACCAGAATTCAAAATCAGGTCTTTGTGACTTCAAAGTTCTTATTTATTACTTTGAGCCACTTTCTAGGTTGCACACTGGAATAATGGTGTCTTCCAGCAGGAGCACAGCCTAAGTCCTGTCTGATGGCTGGTTCTCAGTAGGCTGGCTTCATGGCAAGTCGGACCATAGTCCTGAGGAGCTATGTATGTTTGTCTTCAATAGGAGCATACTTCTATTTCTAACTGACTGTTCCATATTAATATTTGATCAGGACAGTTGTTGGAACTGTTTTATTTCTAACCAAAGGCTACTGCCAGTTCAGTTCAGCAGACTTCTGCAGAGTCCTATGTAACTGTAACGTAGTGGTGACAGTCTGAGAACCAGCCCCCTCACTGCTCCCAAACACTTTGTAAAGTTAAGCATGAGCCATCTCTTTCTAGAGCTGCAGAATTTGTGACTGTTTCTTCCTGAGCTGGAATTAGTTTAAGTTGCAAAATGAGAAACCTCAAGCTATCCAAGCATTGTTATAATACTCCAAATGTGTTTACTTGTAGGAAATGACTACATATGGTTCTGGAACTTGTGATCCATTACCATGGAAACTAGCTTCAAAATACAGGGGAGGCATATCTAAAATCCTTCTTTCCCCATCACCCAGGGAACACTGTGTGTCCATACACAAGAAAAGGCAGGTGGGTAACAAAAAAAAAATAATTTGTGTAGGAGGTGCGGAGGAAACAGGCAATAGCAGGAAATCTTTAAGTCTTCATTTTTTTCAATGGTGATTAGATAGATAAACAGAATAAATACTCTGTATCTGATACCAGGATGAGCACTTGACTTGTGTGTTGGATTTTCGTGAGTACTCACGCTTTAATAGATAAAGGAAGCAAGCTTTAAATCTTTGTTTAGGTTGAGAAAGGCAGTAAATGACTCAATAGGAATGTAAATCTTAGCAGCTGACTTCCTGATTTTTTTTCTTTTTCTTTTCTTTTTTTTTTTTTTTTTTTTGCCTAACTGCTACACCATTAAGAAGAAGAAAGATTTACTGTGTTCATTGCAACATGAGAAATGTAATACATGATATTAATGGAACGTTTAAATTACCCATGCACTCAGCAGGAAGCTCACTTAGAGAGTATGAGGAACTGTTCCTTGATGCATCTAAATGTACCAACAAAAGAATAATTGGCTTTTGTGCCATGCCAATGCCAAGGGGAAGAAAATGAAGACAAATGGGGGCTTGGCAACTGTACCTGTGTTCTTAAACAATAGAAGCACATGCTTGTTCCCAATGTGATTAATAATTGTACAACTCAGTCAGCATCCAAGAAAGTCGCCTGTAAGAAGGAAGCCACTAAAATTAAGGGAAAAGGAAGAAAGGAAAAATGAAAGGGAAGAAGTCTTCTAACAAAACTATGGAAAACAACAGGTCCTAGGTTACTATTGAAGTTCATTCATTTGCTGAGTCCTTGATTGGAAGTAGGCATAGGAGAAGCAAGTTGATGCCTTAGGGAGAATCACATTGGTGATCATTGGCCACCTTTCAGCTTAAAAGGTCTCAGTGCCTTCCTAGACATTCAATTCAGATTCTATGTAAAAGGACTTACCCTGTGGAAATAGACATGGATGAAAATCCTTCATAATCCCCACCCTGGAAAATAGTCAAATCCTGTGAATTGGTTTTACTTGACTTGGAACTAAAATCTATTTTCTTTTATCCTTTGCATATGCTCCTCCTTTGGGCCAATTTTGCTTGGAAAGAGCTGAGTTTCTGAGAACTCTAATAAGAAGCCCAGTAGAGTCAAGAGCCTGATGATGGCGGCAGAGACAGTGGTACCAGTGACGATGTTATCTTTATATTCTACTGATTGATGTGTTCATCAAACAAAACTTGATTTTGTTCCCCTGTTAAAGATCTGTTATAGCTTAAATAAGCAGATGAGTTTTCTGGTTCTCTGCCTTGGTCCCTAGGTCTTTCCTATTATTTTCCCATCATGGAAATCAACAGAGTGCACCACATAGGGTTAAAGGACAGGGACACAATGTCTGGGAGAGAATTGAGCTCAGTTAGCATATATGTTGTCTTAGTTAGGGTTTTCATTGCTGTGAAGAGACACCATGACCAAGACAACTCTTATAAAGACAACATCTAATTGGGACTGGCTTACAAGTTCAGAAGTTCAGTCTATTATCAAAGTGGGAGCATGGTTGTATACAGGCAGGCATAGTGCAGAAGGAGCTGAAAATTCTACGTCTTCATCTGAAGGTCACTAGGAGAAGACTGACTCCCATGTGGTTAGATAGAAGGTCTCATTGTCCACCCCAAAGTGACATACTTCCTTTAACAAGACCACAGCTACTCCAACAAGGGCATACCACCTAATAGTGCCACTCCCTAGACAAAGAATATTTAATCCACCACATATGTTACCATATATGTTCTATAGCATATCAATCGTCATTGTCTCTGAAGACAAATGACTGATGCCTTATGTAATTGTGACATGAACAACGTGTTAGCTGAATCCCCAGTATCTCCATTCTGGGAATATTTTGGTGTTTTCCATCTTCTTAGTTCATGAGGATAACCAAGGGACTACATAGTATTCCAGCCACATTTCCACATTCCAAATAGATGCATTGGTAGCCACGTTAGATGGATGACTGAAGTCATTCCTGCTAGTAAAAGTCTCTCATGATAAACACATTTCTAAAACTTTTCTTATCAGATTCATTGCATTTAAAATTATTTAAATCCCCATAAAATGTGACTTAAACTAATCGTTACCTCAACCATTTTCTAAGATTGGTAACTTTCTTCTGCAATGGTGATACAAGAAATTTCACAGTCTTCTATGAGGTACAGATGAGCCTGTAAAAGGTATTTTCCAGGGTTACTTCCTTGATAATGTGCTAACACCCAAGGTTTGTCTAGTATACAACTTGTCCTTGGAAGAAAAAAGTTAGAATTGATATGTTTACCATTCAGAATTGCTTGTAAGTTGAGATTCTAAATCGAGGTGGCAAAATTAAAATTGGAGTCTGCACTCCCTAACTCACTATAACTGCAAATATGTAAGCTGTTTAGCTTCTCTGTGCCTCAATTTCTTCAGTTGCAAAAAGGGGGTGATTGAAGCATTCTCTTGTAGGTGAGGACATAAATAAACCAATCACATATAAAACCAAAGTTGCGCAGAGCACACAGTGCGTGCTCTGTGTAGCTATTCTTTCTTGGTGCACCCATCACGTTATCATACACAGAGGAACCACTGCAAAATGAGTACAGGATATGTAGCCAACCAAGTAAGCACAATCTTAGCTTTTATAGAAACATAATTTAATCTTAAATCAGGCAGAAATTTACAGCTTGTGTGTTGGAACCAGCCAATAGGGTACAGTTGTATGGTTGACACTTAGGGCTGTTAGGCAAGATCTGTCAAAGGGGTCTTCTGAGAAGCCCTCTCTGCTGAACTCAGAAGCTAAGAAGGCAGGTAAGCAAGCATGAGGGAACATCGCTTTCATCTCTCTACAACTGCTATGTTCCAGACTCTGTTTCAGTTATATCAGTTACATTAGTTGTAGTTAGTTACACTAATATACTCAAGTATAAAGTACGCTCATTTTGCACTGACTACACTGAGATTCAGAGGAGTTAGTCAAGTTCCTTGATGATATATTTCCTGCAGCCCATGAAGCCTTTAATTCAGCTGGATTCTGAGGCTGAAGCCCCTTGTGAACTTTTCCTCCTTGTACTTGCTGGTTGCCTTTCCACCAAGATATCATCAAGACAAGCATCTCTTAGACTGGAGCCATAGTGCTTAGACATATTGAGTCTATGTATGATCCATTTTTCTGTAAGTTAATCATATCAACTGTAAGATCTCCAAAGTTGGGGTACCTGGCTGTGGGGACAAATAGACATTGGAAGGTTCTCTCTTTATTTGATCAAACTGACAAACCTGAGCTCTTAGAGTAATGAACATGTCAGTTGAAGACTTGATTCAAAGACATGTGAACCAGGCTTGCAGGGAGGCAAGATACTGTCCCGACCACATTCAACAATAGGGTTTCTGTGAGGTGCCAGGCATTGTGGAAAAAGTTTGCTCCTTCTGAAAGTGTTGTCAGTGGCTCCTGGAATGCTGCACATTGAATGCTAGGGGAGGTCCTCTACTTGATTTCTCTTGTTCTTTTGCCTACTTCCTCCAGCTGTGAGCCATTCCTGGACCCCAGGCATCACACCCTCCTGCTGAACCAGTGAGACTCTGTGACTCCCCAGTCCTTCACTTTTACTTACTGGTTAGTCCAATGGCACTCACTTTTCATCTTTCAGTGATGTGCATATTCTCCTTTGTTGAAGGAGCCCAACTCCCCCTTCTCATGAGTTCCTTCTATGCTACTCCACAATGTCTTCAACTGGTATAGGAAAGGAGGAAGGTGATAATGTGCTTTTTCTGCTGTCAGAGTTCTGGGTCTGCAGACTCAGTGAAGCTGCTGGCCCAAGGGCATATTACACACAGATATACACAGATACATACATACATACATACATACACACACACACACACACACACACATACACACAGAGTGGCTTAGACAAGAAAAATACTGTTGCAGCTCTAGAGACTAGAAACTCAAATTTCCTTCTCATCTGTATAGCAGCCTTCCCTCTGTGTCTTCCGTGGCTCCTTTGCTTTGTGTACATAAAGACAGAAACAGAAACCTCAGAGTCTCTCCCTATTGTTAAGAACATCTGTCTTAATGGATTAGGGCTTCTCTACTATAATCTCACTTAACCCTTAACCTCTCTCTCTAAATGTTAAATACTCTCTAAATGTAGCCATGAGGTGGGAAGTCCAGTGGCATCATGGGAATTTGCTGCTACTACAGTTCAGTCCAACAACAGATATCTGAGCACTCCTATGTATTCCTTATTTATGAGAAAGGTCTACTCAGAACTTATTACAGTCTTGAAATCGTTACCTCAAACTAACATTGAATAGCGCAATGTATGTTACTAGGATGTCCAGAAAGCATGAAAGCTTATCTCTGTTCCTACCACAAAACTTTCAGTGATCAGTCTTGGCTTTATAATATATTTACATCATACAGAGATGGCAGAAGATCCCCAAACCCCAGCTACAGGTCAACATTTTTTCAGGAGCCATGGAAGCATCAAATATTTGAGGAGGCAAAGAACCCAGGCTTCACCCTCATCCTGTCCAACTACAATCCAATCCAGGATGCTCAGGATAGATATAGATACGTGGCAAGACAGATGAGCTATATAGATTTAAACATACAAGTCTTACATAATTTAACAAAGCTGGAAAGCTAGAATACTTTCAGTTGACATTATTTATTTAAATTAAATGTGTTTCCTTTCCCATTAAAGAAAACAAGACCTTTGGATATACTATCCTAGTCGTAGAAATAGCTGCTCTTACACTTAGGAAACTTTTAAGCCAAAAAATCTTAGACAGCTACTCTAAAAAAAACTCCCTTCACTTATTAAGATGAGCCAATTAACAGCCAATGAGCAGTCTTCTGAGTCAAGAGGAGGCACCGTTTTGGTGTAACAGACTATTTGGGAAGTAATTTCTTATCCCTGACCCTTAATTCCTCCTCCTCCTCCGAATCCTTCTCCCCTTCCCCATCTTTCTTCTCCTTTATCTTTGACCACCCTCATTTTACTTCTTATAGCCTCTTTCTGCCTACCACACAGAACCCTAACAACTGCATCTTCTTCTCTTTTCCTTTTATTTCCCTTGGAAAAGAAGGTTAATTCAAATCTACTTAGCATGTTTTTTTTTTCAAGCTTTGTTTTTCCCACTATGCATTGGTTTAAGATTTTATAAATGATGGATGAATAGATACACAGTATGTATTTAACAACTCAAAGTCTTATTCCCAACACCCTGGAAGGCTTAGTAAAGCACATTGTTAGTGACAATATCCCTTCCTATTAGAAAATGAAGTTAAAAATATCACCTATTGAGTTTACATTTGGTCGGTGTCTAAATGAAATCATGTCCACTTAGGAGAAGCTGTCGATGAAAGTGAAGGAAAATCTCCATAAGTTACTTATAGGTTGGGTCATCTTTGAGGCCAAATTAATGATTTATATGAAAAACAAGCAGACTCCAGACAGAGGATGTACAGCTTATTTTAAAATATCTCCCTTCTGCCCATGCTCATGTCGTGTTGGTGTGAGGGTCTGCTTTATTGAACAGATTTCTGTCTTCTTCCCTAATCGGAGCCGCCCCTTGCAGCCATGTAACCCTCGGCTCTCACAACCTAACCCCTTTCTCACTGCTTTGCTGTTGAACAGGTGTGACCCTCACCTCCCATCTTTTCCTTGTCCAGTGGATAACTGTTTGATACTCTGGATTTGAAAGGAAGTCATTCTTGGGCAGTCTCTTAAAATACAGAGTTAGAGTCAGAAAGGAAGAATGAGAGAAGGAGGAAGGAAGAAGGGGGGAAGGGTAGCGAGAGCCCTTCCTGAGCAGTCCATCAATAATAGGGGCAGGTTCCTCAGAGCCAAAGAGAGGATCAATGCAAACAGGCTTCTAATAGCTAGAAAGCATCTCGCATATTTCCCTAAAGACTGTGCCATCTGCCAAAACATCAGACTCCAAAAGCCACCCCAGAGTGTTAGAGGTAGCCAGAAGAAAGTTCAGAAGCCAAAGTATGCCTTTGAGCCCCTGGTGTGTGTGTGTGTGTGTGTGTGTGTGTGTGTGTGTGTGTGTGTTTGACTGAGCTAGGAGTCTTTTCTTCCTCCATTTTCCTACTAGAGCTGGAGGTGTGTATGATTAGCCATGTGCTCACGAGCAGGTGATTATCAACCATGTAAAGGACTGAAGAGAATTATGCTATGAGGTTCGGAATAGGCGGATGGGGGTGAACCACATCCATCCATCCAAAGCCCGGAGAGACAACCATATTTCAAAGGGTACATGCATAAACACATACTCAAACTTGGCACTTGTTGGTCTGTTCAATAGACTTGCACCAGATGAGCTAAGCTGTGGCCTCTTATCAGTAAATGCCCCAGTCATCTGGAGTGAAATGGTTTAGAATGGGGCATGGTCACGGCTGACAGAGGTCCAGAGGAACTTAAGGACTTGCCAGCACTGTTAGCATGCTTTTTTTTCTTCTTTCTCTGGCAGCACTAAAATATGTTTTCTCAAAACAGAGTGAGATGAAAACTATTGGCAGGCAGAACTTCTTAAAAGAGGAGGGGAAAAAGAAACATGTTTTATTTCTTTGGCAGACATACCAATTAAAATGGTACTGTGTTGTGACAGATTACTGAGTAATTAATGCCTGATTGAGCATTTTTGCGATATGCTTCTGTGAAAGTGACATGATTGTGGGCCAGCCACACCTTACAGAAGAATATACCTTGCCTAAACTGAATACAGTAGCATGCTGTATACAAGGAGCCCCAAAACTAAATAGAACATTGTGTTGTTTTGATTTTTTATAATTATTATTTAAATCTCTGAGAGCTGGGCTGAAAGAATTAGCTTGGCAGGAAGATCCTAACATTGAAAATCCTCCTGGGATTTCATGCTTTCCTCGTTTGTAAGCAAAATCCATTTTCCATGAGATATTTTTAGCTCATGTCTCCCCTGCTGCCCTGTTCCCTTTCAGTATACCATTAGATCTTGAGGCCATTCCAGATGGGTCACGTGATTTCTAAGTAACCCTCTTTGGTTGCTTCCTAAGTGACCAATCTTCCAGAAGTCAGGGAATACTAGACACTTAACTACCAAAGATCTCAATGTGTTTCTGCAAAGCTTTAGTTCTCATCGATAGGATTTTAAAATGTTTTCCAGCTGTTTCTAAGAGGTCAGGTTGTCAGAATATGCCGAGTGACTTCTGATAGAGAGATTTTTCAGCCCTGTAAACCGCCTATGTAAATATAAAAATGTATTAGGCTGCAGAACTGTGTGTGTGTGGGAACAGAACAACTACGCCATTGAGAAGAAATCACGGAGAACACTGGCATCTCTCACATGGTCTGTTATCGCATGCATACTTTTTGATAAACTGTCTTGATTCGGAGTACTTTACATTTGTCATGCTGATCACTCTTCTGGAATTTATGCAAAGTAAAACCCCAAAAGTTTAATGAAATAACCAGAAAAACTTTCTTCAGACAGCGTTTACATGTTTTAAACTACCATCAGTCAATACACTGCCCGTTTGCCTTGGGAGGAAAAAAGTCAGCATAAAGTCCAATTTCCGGTTGTTTAATTTGAAGAATGATTTATGGTGTGTGTGTGTGTGTGTGTGTGTGTGTGTGTGTGTGTTTGTGTGTGTGTGTGTTTGTGTGTGTGTGTGTTTGTGTGTTTGTGTGTGTGTGTGTGTGTGTGCACATGTGTGCATGAGTAGGAAAGATATATTTACCCAAAGCTCTGAAACAGGAATCCAAGACAGTCATTGTAATAAACAGAAACCACGCTTTCAAACTGCACTGAGAAACCTTCGCTGGATGAAGTGGTCCGATGTTGTTGAGTGTGTTCAGTTTCCGTGGATCAAATCTTTCCCATCTCTGCATCCAAGCTATTTGGCCGTGATCAGATGATCAGAGCTCAAGGAAGTGATTGGAGGGTGAGCTGGCTGCAGCTGCCGTGTAGGCTCGTTCTCAGGGACAAGGAGCCACTGTTTTTCAAACATCACATCAACATAGAAGTTATTCTGTAGGCTCCAGGATGCAGCGATGGGCTGCACTCCCAGTATTGTTCTGCTCCAAGCTTTCCGCTCTGTGGTCCAGAGGAGCTGTCCACACATTTGCAGAAGACGCCAGGAGGAACCATCCCATGAAATCGTGCCTCTCGAAAGTGACGATGAAGTGATGAGCAGACCCAGAACCCTCATAATGGTATTGTATTCTTGGCAAACAGCCAAGACTCTTGATTGAACTATTGTTACGGAGATAGATGCTACATTTTTGGAAGTTTGGGTGTTTGGCTTTGGATCAAGATATGTGTGACTTCAAGTTCTCTACCTTGTTGTTGCCATTTAGGGGACAAAAAAAAATGTCTCAGAAGCATTGCTAACATTCAGAGAGCTGATTTTCTTTCTCTTAGATCTCTCATGTAAATGTGTGGTGTGCATCTGAGAAAGTCTCTGCTTCCCAGCATTTCTATGTTGTTAACGCTGCAGCTTGGGGGGGAGGGGGAGAACAGAAAAATTTGACATTTTATTTCACTGAATTCTGCTGTGTAAGTCGTAGCTTGGAAGAAGAGCCCAGAATGTGAGTTTCTTTATATATCACTTATAAACAATCACAGGAGTTAGACCTCTAACTTCAAGCTATCTGGGGTTGTTTTTCTGTCCTTTTTCTGACTTTGAAAAGGAAATGCTTTTTCGAAATGCTTAGTTAACTTTGGCACAGAATCAGAGTCATGTATTGAGAGTTTTGTGGAATGTGTGGTGTTTTTATTAGAAACTTTTTCCTGCCAACTGTCAAATTATATAATTTTTTAAGATTTGTGCTTTTATCATAGTGAGTGTTACTCCTCTGTGCCTGTGTTTGAATAGCAAGGAGTAAGTACAGAGTCCGTCCTTACTTTAAGATTTAGGAAAAGAGATCTGCTTAGTCATTGAAATTTCCCATCCAGCTATAGGCTGTGTGCTGAACTTTCCAAATCTGGGGATGTGTTGAAGTGAGGATACTTTCAGCAAATCGACTTTTCTTTTCTCTCTTAGATTTCAGTGTTCAAGGATATAGTCAATAGTGAATGAAAAAAATACCTGTTGCACTAACAGTTCTCTATCAAAAGTCATTTGCCCCTGGATATGCTTCTGGGTGACAGGTGACCACAGGGTGACAGCTGACCACAGGGTGACATTGTACCCCAACTCCTTGACAAGTCAAAATTTGAGTTTTCACAAAGCAATATTGCTCTTAGATTTAGGGTTATGATTATCTCTGCAGAGAAGCATGAAATTCAAAAATTTCACACTCATTACCTCTATAAAACTTAAAAGGACTTGAGATCGATTAAAGGTCAAAAAATTCTTGTTTTCTAATTTTTTATCAATAGTATAACATTCAAATTGATTATAGACATGCATATGGATATGTTGTGCATACCAATAGTTTTTCAACTTAGATTGTAATTTTTCCCAAAATAAATAAGGTATTTTAAATTATTACAAACGAATTAACTAGTTGTCCAAGGTTTTTTTGATTTATGTAGTTCTTTTATCAGCACTAAATAGAACGTCATGGATTGAGATAACCCTAACATTTTGAATTTATATTATTTCATACTGTTTATTAAACCATTTTTCCTAAAAATCAATTTTTGACTCCTTCTCTCTCTCTCTCTCTCTCTCTCTCTCTCTCTGTGTGTGTGTGTGTGTGTGTGTGTGTGTGTGTGTGTGTGTGTGTGT
>NW_021620661.1:2175811-2197330 GCF_004785775.1 Grammomys surdaster
GTGTGTGTGTGTGTGTGTGTGTGTGTGTGTGTGTGTGTGTGTGTGTGGTGTTTGGGATTGTAAATGAATATTTTATCATGTTTTTTGCTTCAGTGACTTTAGGACAAATTAAAATTCCTAAACTCTAAACTCTGAAAGCAAGAAGAATTCACCATGTCATGATAACATACAATGTATTTGAAAATCTAAAAGAAAGAATTTTGAAATTTTTTCACCACAAATAAATGACGGTTGTGTGAGGAGCTAAATATAATTGCCCTGACCTGAACATGATGTAATGAATACATAGATTGAAATATCACATGACACCCTACAAGTGTGTGCAATAATGTATCAATTGGAAAGTTTAACAAGACAAGTCAGAAGTTCGGACAACTGGATGCCCCGTTCACATCCTAGAACTGACAAGTGTCAGCATTACAGGCCACAAGGCCCATTGATTCCAAAAGCCACTCTGCTTTCCACCTTGTTTGTGTCTTAATGAAAATAAACTCCTGGACCAAGAAGAGTAACTTATGCTCGTACAAAATCATTGTGTCTCTTGAAAATGTCCTCTAAGGCGACTTCAGAATTCACACGCATAGCACAGTGAAGAAAAACATCAGCAGTCTCTGCCCTAGCTGAGAAGTGTGAAGATGATGGTGCCCTTCAGGAGGCCTTTTCTTCTGGATGTGTTGCATTAGGTTATTTAGTGAACAAATGTTTTAATGAGAGCATGGCCCACCTTCCAACATAGTACTTCGGCAATTTTTGCTTGCTTCCACTCCATGTGGAAGCTACAATGCATGTAGATCCTTCCCCTGCGGCCTCTAGTAATTTTCTATGAGAAGAGCTGGTGGGGATGCTGGGACTCTGTGGTTTCAGCAAACAATTCTGGTTTATTCCAGTAGAGGACCACCTAGGGTACCATGATGAAGAGCATGGCTCAGGTTTGAAAGATGAGAATCTAAACTCTCCATCAAGACCACCTTCAACCTGATGGATTTGAATGTCAACTCATGAATTTGAGAGTCTCAAGAAGACTCTAGGACTACAGAAAGCAAAACTAGGAGCAGTGAGAAGGTTGGTAGACAGAAAGCTACAGCAGTGCTTCAGCTAAAATCCAGGATGATTTTTCTCACAGGTTTGTAAGATGTGTTTGGATTCAGTATACATTTCAATAGCAGAACAAGTTAGGTTTGCTATGAGTTTTTTTACCAAGCCTGGGGGAAAAGAGCAGTCTGGGTTTACTGTGCACTTCTCTTTAAAGGGTTAATCTTTATCTTACATATATGAATAATTTGCCTGCATGTATCTCTACCATGTTTATGTGTGGTGCCCACAGAAGGCATGCAATCTCATGGGACTGGATTACTGGTGGTTGTGAGCCATTAAACGTAGCTTCTAGAAACTGATCCCAGGTCCTCTGCAAGAGCTGTAAGTGCTCTTAAGTGCTGAGAGATCTCTCTGGCCTTGGCTGTTAAGTTTTTGTGTGTACATTCGGAACCAAGGTCCTTCAGTAGAAATGTGTATGAGAACAGTAGCCCAGGAGCAAGATTCTAAGTCTATTATAGAGGTGCTGGGTTCTCAGTGCCTTATAGATCCTTGCTGGCAAAATCAAGTAGGAAGCTAGATATGTGACTCTGGAGCTTTAAGGAAATTCATAGGAAGAGTAAAGTATGGCCCAATATAAATACTAATGAATGATTGATGAATGGGCAAATGATTTACTAATGTCTTGTATTATTTATAATGTGTAAGTCCATTTCACAGCTAAGTCCATTTCACAGTTAAGCACATACCTTCTAACTTGTCCCAGGCCAAACTTATTATATATATATATATACATATATATATATATATATGTATATATATATATATGTGTGTGTGTGTGTGTGTGTATGTATATATATGTATGTATTTGTATATGTATCTTGTATATGTGGTATATAGGATATCGGCAGGAATTAATTATGGTTCTTCTTTTTTTTAATTTGCTTCAGTGGTACATAGAACAATGCCTTTTATAGACAAAAATTGGATAAGGATCTGTGGATTGACATGTTTGAGTAGTTAACACCAAGATGAAAAGCTTGGTGAACTTTTAACCATTAATGAAATTGTACAGGAGTGAAATAAGGAAAGAGATAAACACAAAGGCTATCTGGTGATATCTTGTAGGTATGGTATTGCCACTCAGGCCTTGAATACAGATGTCTATACCAAAAAACTTGATTTTAGTTGTTCTAGCCTGGTGTAGAAATCAACTTACAACTTTGTGATTGTGCTTCAATGTGAAGTCCAAAGGAAGAGTTTTGTTCAACATGAAAATAAACTATTTAGTCCTTTTGGCATTTATCAAGGACACATAAATCTGAACAGCTGAGGCTATTAAAATTCAGTGGAGATGAACTGGCAAAAAAAAAAAAATGAAGACATTCCTTCCTTCAAAGTTTTAAATTGCCCATTATGTAGAAACTTTTCTGATGGAAGAAATTACAAAAATATGTGTGTTGGCTTGTGTGTAGCTGTTGGTATGGAGACAGAATTCAAGCTTGGGTTTCATTCCTTATTTTCTATCTTTCTCTTTTCTCTGCTTTTCTTTTTATTTCTTTTTTTTCTCTCTCTCTCTTTTAGACAGTCTTTCTTAACTTCCTGGAACTTACTGATCATGCTAGGCTGGCAGGCCAGCAAACCTCAGTCATCTGCCTATTTCTCCCTATCCAGTCCTAGGGCTTCAGGTCTGTACCAACATAGCCTGTTCTTTTATGTGGAGTGTGGAGCATAAACTCAGGTCTTCATGCAGTACAGCAAGCACTTTACCAGCTAAGCTATTTCCTCAGTCAACACAAAATATTTATGAATGATTTTTCCTATTCTGCTTATAGCCTCTTTTGATAAAGCTAACAGATACCACATTTAATTTATGTAGATCCATTTTTCTAGTTAATTCCTCTAATTTCTTATGCCTTATAGTCACTGCTAACCCCAGAGGTTTTCTTCAGTTTTAAATCCGTTTTCCTTCCTCTCAAATAAAGAATGATTTTCCATAACACAAGAGGAGACCTGGGAAGCAACGATCAGGCAGCCCTCTGTCTCTGTCTAGCTATGTAGTGAATCCTCACATAACAGATTCACAAGTCTAAACCTGAAAATGAAACATTTTAAAAATCAACTAACATTTTGAGATGATTCTGAAACAGTAGAGGACATAAAATGTAAGTTTGGGCGTAACAAGGGTACAGTGTATGAATAAAGTTAAATGTGGCTTAATTTTTTCAACTTTTGCTCAAAGATCAAGAGATATGTCAGTAGTCTAAATGTGTGGTAAGTCTGGGCAGTGAAATCATTGCCTATCAATGATTTGCACTTACAGAGTAGACGCATCATTTTGAGGGACTCTTAGTTACAATTGCCACCCCCCAAAACATGCCTCATAAACTATCCTCTGATACTGGAGAGTTTTCTCCACCCAATGTCTTCGTGAACTATACAGTGCTCATGGCAAATTCTATCTTTATCTCACAGCCCACGAAACAGGAATTCTTCTCACAATTTTAAGATAGCATAAAATGAAGGGATGAAACCAAACATAAGGATGAGAAAAAAGGAAAGAGAAAAGGCTGGAGGGATACAGAAAACATAGATAATGTACCAAATCTTAAACACTATATGATTCTTCAATACTATAGTGACATAAAAGTTTGATGACCCTTGTCTGGTAAATGACAAGGCCTCAATCATCAGGGAATCTTCTCTTGTCCTTAATTTTGATTTCCATAGTATAATTATCCAATTAATCCAAAGAAGCTTGGATTTTCTTCTGGATGCCTATTGTTTACCTGGGTGTCTAGGAGCTAATGGGATTGAATAGTGACTTTAGATTTGGAGTCAAAAGAACAAAGGTCTGATTTAATGAAAACCCAGATTTCCTGGACATTTTAGGTCATTTCTGTGTTTGACATAGGGCAAGGTATCTTGTCCTTTGGAGCACCAGAATATTTGCCTTATAGAATCGCACTGTACAACAATTAGTACTTACGTTGGTTGCTTTTCTTAGCACAGTGGCAAAATACATACAAAAGCAATTTAAGTGAGAAGAGATTTATTTTGGGCATGTAGTTCTGGGAGACATCAATCCATCAGAGCAGAAGAGGTATAGAGTGTTCATTGTGGCATAAACATATGGCAGAGACTTCTCACACTGCAAAGAAGGATCTAGAAGTGGAATGAGCAAGAGTGGAACTAGGGTGGGGCTATAACCTTCAAAGGTCTGTCCCTCTTACCCACTTCCTCCAACAAAGTACCACATCTTAGCTACTCCTTAGCCTTTAAGATAGCACCATAGGCTGGGGAACCAAAGTGCAAAGTTCGGAGCTTGTGGGAGACATTTCAAAGTCAACTGCAGCAGTGTTACACAGTGCTGGAAAATTGCAAGCGTGCAGGCTTCCTTAGCCTATGAGCCCTCTAGAATCTGCTACCCACTGGCTATCTCATGCAGCAAGACAAGGAAGCCATTTGCATTAAGGAGTTAAGGTGTTTCTTCCGCATCCATACTCAGAGGTTGCTACCAAGAGTATATCCCAGAACCAGAGGCCTTGAGTATGCTAGTTAATACAGCTCTGCTTGACTTGCTCTTCCCTCTGCATTTGGATCTCTTTTTTCAATGCGTAAGCACAATAATCCTTGCTTCTTGCTCAAGGCCTTTAAACATCAGGATGAGAAGCAAGATGAAGGAAGGAAGAATTATTCATAAAAATAATATTTCACGTTTCTAACTCGTTTGTTTACATATATGCTTAGTGAACAAAATAAAGACCAAAGAGGAATCTGATATGGGCACTACTTCAGAGGGAGAAAAAATAATCTCTTTATACCTCTCCACTAAATCGTCTAATAAAACTTTTGCTGAGGGATTCTTCACATTCTTTGCCCAGTTGCATATTCGTTGAATGGTTCTATGAGGTAGAAGCTTTAAAGGTCTCTAAATCCCAAGTTAATGTTCTGCCCCCATTTTAGTGAGAATGGATTTGAATACACTGACTTAAGACTCCCTCAGGAAGGGAATCGCACGTAAATAATGGAAACTGAGTTTAAACAGTGTGCCAAAGATAGTATAACACAAAGCCTAAAAGCCCAGAAAATCTTTGGCAGTAATCTTTCTTTGCCTGTGAACTCATTTTCAACTGAATCATGACGCCACAGGAAAGAGACAAATGCTTCGAGTGTCTTCTTTGGTTAGAAGAATTAATGCGTGGAGCTTAGTAATTAACAACACAAATCTTTTAGGAAGAGGCTTACAGAACTCAAATAACATGTGGTATCTACTTGTCCAAATGACAGTGAATCGTTATTGTTTTCTAGGTTGCACCAGTTTTGGAAATGATAAAGAACAAAAAATATATTAAAATTAAAACTCACAATATGGTAAATAAAAGCAGAAAGTCATGGGTATGATGGGATATGTGATAATCAGCCATGTAAACCAAAACCAATGCATAGATTCAACTATATAGATAGATGTAGGTATAAGTATATAAACGTGTGTGTGTGTGTGTGTGAGTGTGTGTGTGTGTGTGTGTAAACTATTTTAACTTAGTGATATAATGCTTAACGCTTTGAGAGAAGCCATTGTGTAAATGTTGTAAAGATTACATTACTCAGTAAAAATATTTTGCTTCATGTCTAGAAAAAAGATGTGTGGAAGAGTGGATTTATATTCATACTTCAACTCTAGGATTCAATATGACCCTAATCCTAAACACTGATCTTATGAAATAATAGTGATGTAGTTGAGAAATTGAAAAAATTGTAGTGATACAATTGAAAAGTCAGATGTGTCTTCTGCGAGTCAAATATGAATGTAGCCATTTGTCTTGTTTCTTCAGTGAGATTTTCCTAAAATGTCAATTCATTCTTTCAGGTTTGGAACTGATTTGCTTAGTTAAAGGACTACAGTTTAGGATTGTCGCAATTTCTGCTATAGTTTGAGTCTGGAGTTTTCCCAAATACCTGGGTGTTACAGATTGGTCCTGAGTTTATGGCACTATCTTTAAGAATCGATGCCAAGTGGAAGGAAGGAAGGTCAGTAAGATTCACCCGTGGGTGCAATGTTGGGAATACAGCCCCTCTGTTGCTTTGTTTTGCCTCCTGGGTGACAAAAGATAAACAACCTCCGCCATGTTGTACCCTGCTGTTAAATAGTTCAAGTGCTATGAATGAATGAACCACAAACTGAAGTGTCAAGATCAAAACCAAAATAAGCCTTTCCTCCTAAGTTGATTATCTCAGATTATTTTGTCACAGCAACAGAAAGCTGATAGATCCACTTCGTTTTGAAAATCTGTTTTATTTTGTATTTCATTTTAACAGATGCAATCACTATGCATGTGTTGAATGTGTCACTGATTGTTTCAATATCAAGCAACTAGTACAGAACTAAACAGAGCAGAAGACTGAGAGAGAATAGCACAGCATCCATTGGACACAGGTGATGATGATGATCTGCCTGCTCTAGTCTGGTACAGTATGCAGTTCGGAGGCTGAGACAGCACAAATGGATGTAAGATCATAATCCTGATTGCTACTTAAGGGAGAGCTTTTTACCTTAGTGCTCTAACCTCTGTGAATCAAGTGACAATCAGTAAAGTAGCTATAGTTTAGAGACCTGGAGAATGAGAAAATGCTAAGAAGACAGAATACTCTCAGCTATGACAGGACATGAGAAACTGCCATCGGAATGTGTATTCTGATTCTCTTACCAAACCACCTGATGATTGTATGAGCCCTGGGTCAATTTTTTCTGCTGTAGTTTCTCATCTGTAAAATGGGACTAATGAACATACCCAACTGTATCAGTTTCCTATTGCTGCTGTTATCAAATACCACAATATAGTATTAAACAGCATATGTATTGTCTTACAGTTAAACCAACACATATTTATTATCTCATATCTCTGGAGCAGAAACCTGATGCAGATCTCACTTAGAGGAAATTGGCAGAGCTACCCTGCATCCTGAAGGTTCTAGGAAAGAACTGATTTCTAATCTTTTCCAGTGTCAAAAGGCCTTCCATATTCATTGGGTTGTGTGGTGGTTTGAATGAGAATGGTTTCCACAGTCTCCTATAATTCAATGAATACTTGGTCCTCAGCTGGTGGGACTGTTTGGGAAGGATTAGGAGGTGTGGCTTTGTTGAAGGAGGTGTCTTATTGGGGTGGGCTTTGAGACTCCAAATGTCCATGCACACCATTCCCACTTAGATATCTCTCTCTCTCTCTCTCTCTCTCTCTCTCTCTCTCTCTCTCTCTCTCTCTCTCCCTCTCTCTCTCTCTCTGTGTATGTGTTGTTATTTTCTCAACTTGTAAGCTCTCAGCGTTCAAAGCCAGTAGGGAAGCATCTTTATATGGCTCTGCCTCTGCCCCTCTTGCTTCCCTTGGGACCTCATAATTATCCCGGTAATCAAGGCTTTCTTCATCTATAGATCGGTAACTGTATCTACCCCTACAGTCTTAATTTCTTCCTGTCTTGTAAGTGATACATTGCTAACTTCCTGATATTTGAATGTATACATGCTTAAGCAGCTATAATTCTGTCTGCCATACTATCTCAGGAGGTTATTTTTTTTTTTCAACATGCCCAACTTTATTCCATATCAGCATTACAAATAGGGTTTCAATAAAACCTGTTCCAATGGCAAAGCAGTAATAGGACAGAAACATGATGTATCAGTTCTCATCACAGCATAATCACCTTTGCAATGGCTACAACTACCTGTGAGTCTATTTAACAATGTAGAAAGTAATATGCATACTGACATTACATTGATTTGTCTTCCATTTTCACAGAATTTCTATTAAGAACCTGACAAATTGACCTGAAGTAAAAAGTTCCCATGACATGAGAGATTAGCAACACGATTGCTGGGAATAATTAAATGAACCAATTAATTAAAAAAAAATATAGATGCAAATGTTTGCCCAAATTTAAAGATAGCTAGTATTTACATGTACCTTCTTTCTCATCCTGGTTCCTTTTCAGTTTTCTGAGATGATTCTGCAGTTGCCCAGATACTGACAGTCATTTTCAGTATCTTTGCCGTTCTCTAGAGTTCTAAACCAAGCTCTGTCCTTCTCAGGCCCTAAGGAGTTCTCATCCTCTGGTTATTTATAACCAACATCATAAGCTTGACTCTTATCCCAGACATTACCATCTTTTGCATACATGTCTATAATATTCTATAATAATTCCTGTTTTCATTTCTCAATTCCTTTTAGTTGCAACAGCTGGAAGTAACCTAAAAAATTGACCAGACCAATACCTTTATTTATTTATTTATTTATTTATTTATTTATTTATTTATTTTTGGTTTTTCAAGACAGGGTTTCTCTGTGTAGCCCGGGCTGTCCTGTCAGGAGGTTATTAAAACGACTCAATGGATAAACACAAGTAACATGTCTATAATCAATCCTGGTGAATAGGAAACGCCTGGTAAATTTTAGTTACTTTATTGTTTTTTAGTGTCTTGATAAAACACATTTACAAATTCTATTTACTTTAGGTTATTTTAGGGAAAAATTGGATTGTTAAAAAGAAATTTAATTTGTATTTCGGGGAATATGAAACGATGGAAAGGCAAGCTTAGAAGTTTTTTAACCATAGCCCTTTAATATTTATTTAATCGAGTATACACATGAATAGATTATTTTTTATTGGATATTTTATTTAACATGAATAGATTATTTAGAGAACATACAAAGGTTGTTTAAGTTTCACTTTTATGTTATCTACCATGTGCTTGTTTTTGTTGTTGTTATTGTCGTTTTTAAATGTAACTATTTCTTTGTGTGCTTTTAAATCAATTGTGGAAGGAATAGTTCCCCTTTTCAGTTTTCAAATTATGCAATTAGAAATAATAAGGACCGAAGGTGCAATTGCAAGAAATGTTTAAATCTGAGAGATAAGGAGCTGGGACAATGGGTACAGTGTCCCCAGCACAAGCCTGAGCTGAGTGTGGACCCAGCTTCCTTATAAAAGGCTAGGCCTGGTGGTGCACATGTATAATCCCCATGCTGGTAAACCTCAGGGCTTGCTGGCTGAGCATCCTCATCATAACAGCAAGCTCTGCTGTCAGCAAGACATCCTCTTTCTAAAGATAAAGTGGAAAGTGAGAAAGGAACACTCTCAGTGCCAGCTTCTAACTGACACACACACACTCACACACACACACACACACACTGGCCAGCACACTCATGAGTGTATATGAACATGCACACACACAAACACATATAAAACATCCCAGGTACATTTATACCTGTAGCACATTTCAATGTGAATTCTAAGTTATTATCACAAACATTTGCTTGGTATTTAGAGTTCCTAAGATTTACAAGTGAAAGAGTAAACCCCCACACATTGTTTTTGAATATTAAACATTTTCCAGTAATTAGATTTTCAACTATTAATGTTAAGTTGTTTAAAATGAGACATAATTAAAACATGTTCACATATCCGATTAACCACTTTTCAAACCTGCCTTGGCCACAGAGAGCTTTAGCTGCTGCTTTGGACAGTGCAGGCCCAGCATACCATGGACTTGTCCAAAGTCAGATGCCTCAGAAGCATTTGTTGAGGTACTTTTGATCTCAGAGCAGTACTTGTAACCAGCCTGCTACACTACCAAGCCTTGTGTATGATCTACAGCTACCTCTCATCTCCTTGGGAGTGTTCATTTCTTTGACTAAAACAAAAACCTAGACACAACCACAACAACAAAAATTGGTCATTTCACATCTTTAAATTATGTAGAAAGGACATAAAGAAGACTGCTAATCTGAGGGTTTAAGGTGAATTAAAAATGAATAATTTTCCTCTTGTCCCTAGAATAGTCTCCTAAAGTGGATAATTAGCAGCACTATCAAGTTGGCAAATGGTCTATATCAAAATAGATAGAAATGAGATGATGCCCAGGTTAGCAGTACAGGCAGAAGCATCCTGTATAGCCATTGGCCAGCATGTACCTGCCGCTTTCCTTGTTGCTGGCAGCCCAGCCAGCCCTGCACCTTCTTTCCAGCTATGGTGTAATCATACCCACTCCTCCCTTACAGCCTGGCCACACCCACTAATTTAACTTTTTCTACCTCCTTTCTCATTTTCAGGCTGGATCTGTTCATTGTCTTTTCTTGCATTGCCAGTCTCTAATGTCTCAGGCCTAGATTTCTTGTTGTTGCATTGGACAGTATAGGCACATCAGGTAGTGAACTTGTACAAATCCATGCCTCTTGGGAGGATTTCAATTGCTTTTGAACTCCGCACAGTACAGGCAGCCGCACTGACAACACTGCAGAGCCCAGTGTAAGCTATGCCTGGCTTACTGATGAACACAGGGGTGTGCCATTCTTTAGCAAGCTGCCCAGTACTACAAGATGCCTGAGGGTTTTCTTTTAGTTCACAAAATTTTCCAATGAAGACTGTATAGAATAGCAAAATGTTAAGAATTTGAGATTAGAGATTACAGTCACCTTGCTAGAAAAGAAAGTTCAAGATCAAGGAGATAAATTGGTATGTTGGTGGTTTTATAACATTTGGTGCCAGAATTAGGATGTATGATCAGTTCTGAAAACCAGGATACTCATTTTTTTTTCTAATACATACTAGTCCTCACCCTTCTGCTCAGAGGCAGTGGGCTCCAGTTCCAGAGTTCATGCATAATTTCAACTTGAACAACATACAGTGCCATAGCACTGTAATTTCAGGAGTAAGCAAATAATAGCCAGTTTCTGATTATCTGAAGAATAGATCCATTTGAGAGGATGAAAGCCAATTCTGCCTTTCTTTACACAAAGGACTCCTGCTCCAAGTTAGTCTCTTGACTTTTCCTCAAGGACTAAATAATAAAAAAGACATTGAAGTTAATCTTCGGAGTTAACAATGACAGCTTTAAACAATGACTAGTTCCAGCAGACAACAGTGGGGATTCATGGGACTGTTGTGACAAGACATGATGAAGGATTTAGAAGGTAAATCGCCCTTTTGTCATTTCTTCGTGTTAACTACCTACAGCCTCTGTTTAGGTAACAGATATGTATCTCTGTGGCCTTATAGAACATGAAATCTTCAAGTTCTGGGATGGAAACTAGATGGTCAACTAACATGGCCAGCCTTTTTTGCTGTTTGGAAAATAGGGGACTCTAAGCTCAGCCCCTGAGTTCTTTGAACCTCTGTGTCTTGAATTGAGACACAAAAATGACTCTTCATTGTGCTGCTATTCATTAAGATGTTCAGGATGAAAATGCCCCCAGTACACTGTCTAGATTGCCCAGGCACTGCCCTTTGCCCTTTGTTATGGTCAAAAAATGTAAATATCCACTGTGCCCCTCTCTAGGCAGAAGCATGATCTAGATGTTACTTGGACATAGTTCTCAAGAGACATTGTAGCATGCCATATCCCACTGTTTAAGAAACTAGAATGTTAAGTCAACGACTTAATAAGTAAAGAGTTGTCCAAAAAAGAACTCACTCAGTGAAAATGGCAGCTGTCTTAGTTTGGGTTTCTATTGCTGTTACAAAATGCCATGACAAAAAAGCAAATTGGGAAGGAAAGGGTTTATTTGGCTTAAACTTCCATATCTCTATTAATCATCAAAGAAGTCAGGACAGGAACTCAAACAGGGCAAGAGCCTAGAGGCAAGAGCTGATGCAGAGGCCATGGAGGAGTGCTGCTTACTGGCATGCTCCTCATGGCTTGCACAGCCTGTTTTCTTAGAGAACCCAGTACCACCAGCCCAGGGATTGCACTACCCACAATGGGCTGGGTGTTATTTTGGGATAGTTCTCAGGAGACATTGTAGCATGTCATTTCCCATTGTTTAAAAACTAGAATGTTAAGTTAGAGACTCAATAAGTAAACGAGTTATCCAGAAGAGAATTCCACATCAATCTCTAATTAAGAAAATGCCTTGCAGCTGGATCTTATGAAGGCATTTTCTCAACTGAGGTTCCCTCCTTGAAGATAACTAGTTTGTGTGTTAAGTTGACTTAAAACCAACCAGTGCACCAGTAAGCCAAATTATGGTCTCCAACTGGAAACAAATTTAAGAAACCAGGCAAAGGCAGAGCTTGGGAACACGGAGACATGTAGGTCAGGAAGAGACCAGCTGAGCAAGGAGGAGGCACACTGAGGTATAAAACCACAGGGCCTTCAGTTAATAAAGTATTCTGTCATAAGGCTTGCTTTAAACAAAATATGCCTTAGTGTACCACTCTAAAACAATGTGACATTTCCATCCACATTGTTCCCCCACTCTTTTTTTTTAATCCTTTAACAAAACACTTTTTTCATAGTGACTGCCATCTTTTGTTAAATGTTGCTTATGTCTTGAAAGACTGTTGAGTTTTGAGCTAAGCTTATAAAAATTCCTCTCTTTCATTTATTTCAGAAAGTTAAGTGAAAGATGTCAGATCTGTAAATAGCAGTAGACTGTTGTTATAGGAATTGGAGATAGCTGTTTTGAACTGTGAGCATACGAACCAATAGATATCTCTGAGTATTGATTTTTCGGAAAAAAATGGGAAATAAAACATTGTCATCAAACATCTCATCTTGCACCATAAAAAATTACAAGATAGGCATGGATCATAGTGATACAATAAAAACTTCTAGAAGCCCTAACATTCGCCATCAGCTGCCTACAGATGTTCTTAGGGAAAGAGCTGTTTGCTATAGCTGTGACTAAAATTAATACAGATCATCAAGACATTATATGACCGTCTTAATGGTGAAGATGGACAGAAGAATTGGTTTTATAGAATGATTATCACTGAGCAAACCCAGAAGTATATATAAAAACATCTGTTACCACCTTTCCAGAGGCTGCCTGCTCCTCTGTACAACTGACGTTTCTAAAACTCACTGGACAAAGGCAAAGAGCCCAATTTCAAATTGAGATAAGGGAGAAATACAGAAATAACAGTGGACACTGCCTTCAATCCACAGAAAATGTCTGCTTCTCCACAGCCCTTCACTATAGTCAGGCAAGTTCCCTTGACTTTTTCCTTCTGCATCTGCTTTAAATGTGGCCTCTAGTTACAAGTTAACGGTGGCTGTTTTGCAGTTAAACATTCAAAGCTTGTTTGTGCCTTTGAATCTCTCGGCCTAATCTATACTCAAATACATGGCTTTAATATTCTCATATGTGTGACATGTAGCCATGTGTGGGTTCCACTGCTGTGTTTCATACATTGGCCTGGCTATGATATTTTTAAGTGAAGTCATATGTACACGGAAAAAGTCATCTGTTCCTTTCATTAGCTAGCTCTAGCCCTTTCCTGTCTTCATTTGTCTGTGCTGAGATTAATTTTTGTGTGTGTTTTTATGATTATGAAGGTTAAGCTACCTATATTTCCTATAGGTTATAAAATATTGCATGCATCTTATTTAGGTCAGAAAGAATGCTAACCGGATTGTTCTTAGTTGCTTTCTTCTTGATGATTTTTTTTCACCTGATTGATTTCTGAGAAAAGGCTGCCTTGTACATACAAAATCAAAATCATAGTCTCAATTTATATTGTTTTATTTTCTTAGTGGTTTGGTGATTCTCCCCACTTCAAAAGCTTAGATTCCTAGTCTCTATGCAGAATTCAGCTGTGATTTTATTGAGATGTATTCACAAAATGCATAGTATCAGAAAGCAGAAGTTTCAGAAGCATAGGAAAAAATCAGAGTGCATAAAGCCTCATGTTTTCCAATTTTTATTCCTTATTAAATATATGAGCAGGAACTGGAGAGATGGCTCAGCATCGGCTTGTCTTCCAGAGGACCTGGCTTCCTAACACAAAAACGATGGCTCACACCCATCTTTAACTCCAGTTCCAGGGAATCTGGCATCTTCTTCTGGCCAGACAAATACAGTAGATATGCAACAAAACATTTATTTAATATATTTATTTAATATATTTGAGCAGTATGTTATCAAGTAAGATTACATCTTTTAACAAGTAAAACACTAAAGGGGGCCATGATTCCTAGGAGATACTATCCATATATACTTTTTAATTGCTTTCATATTTATCAGAGAAATGTAAGGCCGTCAGAAATAGCTATGACAACTATTTGGAGGGAAGGAGAGCTCAGACAGCGGATGATACCCAGACTAAGCACTTGGAAATGTTGGTCAAATATCTGAAGGCGTCAGAGTGTCTGTTGTCCCTGCTGCATCGTGATGGAGTAATGTTAATCAATTAGTCAATTCTGCCATAGATAGTAAGTAATTGCATTCACTGGAAGCCACAGTGGTCTATTAATAATGCATGCTATACTTCTAAAAGTAGCATTCCTCTTGGCTTATGAAAAAAAGCTGGATTCTGTTCTGTTTTTCATCTATACAACTCATGATTGAAGTAGAGTTTGTGTTCTTCTCATAAGTGACCTTATAAGAAAAATACATAATTATGAATAATATTTCTGACTTTTTCTACATAAAATTGGCATAACTCAAGTTTCTTTTTAAGAATGCTAAAGTAACCCTTGTGGCATAGTGTTTTAGGCTATAATACACATGTAATATCAACATTTGAGTCAATGCTCATAAGTCATAATGTACAGTTCACATGTGACTTTTCTGAGCTTTCTCACCACTAAATTGTAAAGCTTTACATTGTCCCAGAAGTACAAATCAAACAGGGTTCCTGTCCACTATACAGCTTCATCCCACCTCCCCTGTCACTGGGTTGAAATCAGTGTGGTCAGATAGTGAATGCAAGAGAACCTAGTACCAGAGCTACTGTGATTTAAACAGTCTCCGAATGTTTAAATGCTATTGACACACATATCTCCAAACATGGGGAGTATTGCAATTCTGGGACAGAGGTGAGTCCCAGGCCACCTACTTGTCATTCTCACACACAGTCATATTAAATTTTACTGTAATTGAGTGATACAAGGTCAACAAAACATTAGCATCCTTAAAGACACTATAATTCCTTTGGCTGATGTCTGTGGAAAATTATTTTGATGGTATGTAAGTATGAGGCTAAGGGTTATATTTTAATTTCTAAAACATGTACTCCAGTGTCTAATTCAGAAGGATGTCTATGGGTGTATTGTACAAATGACTATTCAGGCTAGCCTGTCTTGACTGTTAAACAATCGAAGGGGAACATGGCCATATGTAGCTGACAATTTAAACGTGTCAGCAAAAGGCCAAAGAGGACTGGATAGAGAAACCCCAAAAGCAGCCAATAGTCTAAGAGATCTGTTTTAAAAAACCAGAAGAAACCTCAGCTGCTACTGCAGAGTCCAGTAGGGAGAGTGAGCTCAGATGACCAGTGTTTGCAATTAAATTGAGGCATTAATTATTTTCCTTGCTGACTACAGTGCTTAGTCAGTACTACTGGACAGCTATTAAAAATCTGCCTGTTTTTCATCCTACTAAGCTGAGATTTCACTGAGACCCAACAAACCTAAACCCTCCTACCTAAACATATAATGCCTTTTGCCTAATTCCAAAAAAATCACTTTAAGTATTTATTTAAAGATGTATTTCCCTAGTCAATATAAACAAGTACCTTGGTCATGTTACTATGGAAAATGACTCTGGGAGAAATGGGTTAATTGACTGATTCTCAGAAAAGAATAAGCCAGTTCTACAAAGGTTCAGCCATCTTGCCCTGAAGTCTTTCTCCTAGCCACCATGTTGATAATAAGAGATTCTATGCTTTAGTATTCTTACAACCTGACATCTATCCTATGTCCTTGCTAAACTCCTGCAATCAAGAAGATGTTGCTGTCCCCTTTTTTACAAAGATATTTAAAGTCATCTAAGTCAGTCATTTGCTATATGTATCAGATGCAAACCCTGTTTTCTAAACTATGTGACACAGAATAAATGTTCTCAATCTGGGCACATTAGTGCCTTTAACATTAGCCCGCAGAAAGTTGAGGCAGAAGGATTGTTGTCAATTGTTAGCCTGTCTAGGAAACATAGGAATTATAGCTAGAATATTCTAAAGGCAAAGTGTTTGTGCAAAAATAAGCGTGGGAAACATCACATACCACATACTCCCAGGAATTCTGTTTGCATGGTAAGCTTTGCACCAAGGAGGTCTGTTTGGTTATCCTTGGCTCATGTTTCCAAGTGCAGCTGACTTTGTGAATCTCCTGAATCTTATGACATTAGGGAACTCTAGATACACTAGGGGAACACAAGGATACTGAGAAGAGGGACACTGCTGGCAGCCTCTGAATTGGCAATGATGTACTTAAACCCGACTTAATACAATTGCTACAAAGAGAAAGGATCATTAAAACAAAATTATTCCAACATTAAATTATGAGGGTTATGTAAATAAGGAAAGAATTTGAAAGTGAGTATCAGGTCCACAACTTTATCTCCTAGGTGGAGGCAATGTCATGTACATGATAAATCTGCATGGAAGAAGGTTTGAATGGTAATGCTATGAACATTTGAAAGAAAATAGAAGACATCTTTTTTTGTGGTTAATTTTTAGTGTTTTGTAATGCAAATTTCCCATCAGAGCAGCTCTGAAACTATCTCCTTTAGGCTCTGTATGGGTAAAGAACTTTATCTTTCTGACTATTCTAAATAATTAGTATAGTACCGGAGCTCATTCATGGAGTAGACAAGTGGTTGCAAAAAGTTAATTACATTTGAAAAAAAAAAAGGCCTTAGCTTAGTCAAGAGTAATAATGAACCAGGAAGTTCATGTTGGACTTCAGATTGCAGCTAAAGTTCAGGGACAGGCCCTGGGAAGCTGAAAGAGGAATAGAACCAGAGACAATAATGAGCAAGTGTGCAGAATTGAGAACACTGTTTTGATACAAATTACACCTGTGCTTTTGTTTTTATGTCATTTCTTTCAGAGCATAAACTTATAAAGGGGACAGTTCCGCTGAGTGAGGGCATTTTGTTTGATATGCTCTGGGAGATGTTAGTTATGGGAAACATCAACACCCAGTGACCATAATAGGAAAAAAGTGAGTCTCCCAGCTGCCTTAACTCTTTCCTGTTCTGTAGATTGGAGGCTGGGATGCATAAGTAAGTCTGCAGTAAACTGATGTAGTGATTGGCCACAAGTCAGTCCACAGGGAAGAGCAGGTAGCACTGAACATTATGCACCTTCCAAAAACACAGATGTCCCAATGTTGACTTCAGTTCTTCAAATGCATTCAAGTTGAATGTGAGAATAGTGTGTGTGTGTCCATTTGTGTCTAAGCACATTTTTTCTTTTTTTAATTGGATATTTTATTTATTTACATTTCAAATGTTATCCCCCTTCCTGGTTTCCCCTCCGGAAACGCCTATCCCATCCCCCATTCCCTGCTTCTATGAGAGTGATCCCTTACCTACCCAACCACTCCCATCTTTAAGAAACCTGTTTATTCAGGTTTCATCAAGATAATATGAGAAATTTGAGTATGAAAATAGGGATAATATTCTTTTCAGTGTGGTTTTTACAAACCTTATCCAAAGGTGTATCATGTCAGAAGGCGCACTGCTTACATTTGAATGAACTGTAACATCTTTGTAACCATAAGAACTGAATATGTATAGTGAGAGCTTCTAATTAGAAATTGTCTTTCTTTTCCAGCTATCAACTGAAACTAAAAGCGAGAAAAAACAAAGGCTCTTCCTTTTCTAGACATCAATTTACTTGAAAAGAGATGACACTGTTATGTTACTTAAAAACACACAAGAAAATGGACTATCGAGTATGAAAAGAGCTGTAGGACAAAGACATCCCAGGGAGACAACTGTTTTACCCAAGATCATTCATCACAGAAGTGAATGGACTGTACTTACACCTAATGTCCAGTGTAACTCACTGGTAGACTCTGTCTGAAAGAATTTTTAAAAGGTGTCTTATCAAAAGCAGTCTCACTCCATAGCCATGGCTCCTGAAACACATAAGTAAACACAAATTGAAATCTGGTTTCTGAATAGACACATCTGAATGGTAATTAGAGTAAGAGGGGTGCCAACTTTAAGTCATGCCAATGAGCTTAGGATGCAATCTAGGTACCCGATCTCCTTTCCAATCTATTGCATCCTTGCATCCGAGTGAGAAGATTAAATGTCCCTTTGTCAGTGTGCTTTAATACCTGTCCATGTCCTTGGGGAGTTATGGAAAGAGCTTAGGGCAAGACAGAAAATAAAATGCCATGCTCCCTTTGTCCTGTTCAGAACCTCAAATTGGTAATTATAATGTTGCCCCTTGCTGTATTCCAGTAGACAACCCAGCATAGTTGAGACATAAAGATCATACTGTTTATTGGTCTGGCCATTTCCAGACCTTGGTTGGGCAGGAAAATAACCATGAAAAGATAAAACAGCATATGATATTGGTTAAAGGGTGGCTTTCTTCCTTGGCATTTGAGCCTTTTTGTGTGGGATGAAGGGAGATGGCAGAAAGGGGATAATTGGAACCTTTTGTAGTTGTGCATCATGGGGGTTTTAAAATGAAATAACAGTGTTGGTAAAAGGCAAGAAGCACAAAGAAGTCATCTATGGAGGGTATGAGTGTGCAGGGGTAGCCTGGTCACTCCATCTCACTATTTGTATACATGCCAAGTGGATCTGTTTCCATTCCTGTTCCTGTCACTGCCACATGCCACATTGGTGTTTCTACCTCTTCCCTTCATTCTAATGGTCAGATCACAGATGTCTAGGGCCTTCCTATATCCCTTCCTAAACACATGCCTTAGGCACCCAGATTAAAACCACCTCCTTGAAACAATTTTCTCATAGCTGTACTTGCCGATGATACTCATTGAGCATGTTCTTAAATCTCAGGCACTGTGCCAAGTGCTCTACACATACTAATCAAGGCTCACAGCATCCAGTGACTCTCTTCATGTTAGAGGGTAACTCGTCCAGAGTTCTCCTGCAAATGAGACTGAGCATCCAACGTAAGCTGGCTGATTTATAATCATTGTAATCTTACAGTGGCAAACACCATGCTCCCATCTTTACCCTGAATCTTCAACCTCATCTCCAACTCACCTAGGTATCTAGCTTGTGTCTCACAATATCTCATCACATATCGAAAGTTATATGGTGTTTCCCAGTAAGACTAGAGGCATACATAGCCCTCAAACAGAAACATGAGTTCAGAGACTCAGAGTGGTAGTTTGAGGTGTTGTAGAAAAGAATAAATAGTGGAGGCCAGTAGGCTAGAGATTCCTTTAAGTGGATCAGTTCACTATGTGGCACACATAGGCTGCCTCCCTTCCTAGGGAAGCTTCGTTGTGTCTGGAGATGGTTGACCATCACAACGGAACAGAATTGTATGGTAGGCAAGAGGAAGAAGATGCAAATGGCATCTCCTGGGCTGAATCCAGAAAGATGCTTCCTTAAGCATCCCACAATAGACAGGATTCCCCTTGACAAAGAATGAACTGGTCCAAAACGTCCAAATGTCAGTAATTAAGTTTTAGAAAATGTGATTTAGATAATAACTTAGAGAGACACGGCAAGCATAGCCACCTTTATTATGTTATATGCGGAGGAATGGTCCAGGAAGAGGAGATGACATGAAATCAGAGGAGGGTGTGACAGATAAAGGGGGAAGCTGGGGAGATCTGAGGCACACATTCAGCTGATTTTACTCCAGGGGTTTCTCCTTATTCACCCCAATATACAGCACAATACAACAGGTTTGTTAATTTTCCTGACTGAGAGTCCATTAGGGAAAGTGAACACTTGATTATATAGTGAGTCTTCGGTCTGGCATAAATAAATAATTTGTATAAGGAGGTGATCTGCACAGGAGCACTACTGGATGATTGTTGCCTAAAACACTGTTGGGTGAACTCATTTCCTAGTCACTGTTTCTCAAGGTGTGGCCTAAGCAGTATCTGTAAGGAACGTTAGCAATATGCTCAGTATAGCAGATGACCGGTTCATCTCCTGAGGCCTGAGGTAGGAATCTACTGCTTTAACATCTTTCCATTTGTACATATACTGGGAAATTTTCTTTGGCTCCCATTACAATGGTGTCTTTAAAACAGCTATTTTGTACTTGTTTGGAATTTGTTTCCCTTAAATAATTGTGTAGGTAAGCCAAATAGGGTGAAAAAGAATGTGTTATTGGCTCTTTATAAGCTATTTCTCTGCCAGAAATGAGCCAATTCAATTCAGATTAGATTATATTAGATGAAGGTTTTTGGTAAGCTGCCCCCCAAGGACTGAGGGAAGTCATCATGAGGAAAAGAAGAGGGTTGGGGGTGGGAAGACAGAAAGAACATTGTGCAGAGAGAGAAGAGGCTCATGTCTGGGTTATACAGGGAAGAGCCCGTGGGAGAAGGGCAGCCAAACCCCTGGGCTGGAAAGGTCAGGGTTGGGGGCAAGGTTTGACAGGTAGGGACTGAGGGATGCTGGGAGAACCCGGAGGCCAGGTCTGCTTTGATATGTGAAAGATGTACATCAGATCCTTGTCCCTGGGTTCAAAACCAAACAGCTCTTTCTTTGTGTGAGAGAGAGTGTTTGAGTGTATGGGTGTGCATATCCTCATATGGGGTGTGTGTGTGTGTGTGTGTGCAGCTATGGAGGCCAGAGGTCAACTCTGGGTGACTTCTTCAATTGCTTTCTAACATAGATGTTGAGACAGAGCCTCTTACTGAATCTGGAACTCCCTGATTCAGCTAAACAGGTAACCAGTGAATATCATCCACTCTTTAATAATGACTCTGGAAATCACATTATACATGATAAAAGCAATTATCAATGAAAAATTTGGTTCATTTATAGAATACATGAGCTTCAGAAGTCCTCAGCCATCTTCCTGGCATTGAGATTACAGATGAATTCTACTATGCCCAACTTTTGTAAGTAGATACTGCAAGTCTGAACTCAGGTCCTCAAGCATGAATGACAAATACTTTGTGGGCTAAACTATCTGCCCAGGCCCTGCCCCTGATTTCTGAAAATATGTTCTTTCAAAATAACAAAGATAATCAGAGATTATATATATATATATATATATATATATATATATATATATATATGTGATATTCTATAAATGAATCAAAATTTCATTAATATTTAGTCTTATCATATATAAAGTGATTTCCAGAGTCAGTATTAAAGAGTAGGTGACATTCATATTGAAAGTCATCATAAGGAATGGTCACAGGATGTCAATTTTAGGTACTTATTTTGTTTTAAAGGGAAAGGACTGTGGTCTGTAGTGAATTTTGCCAGCCTGAGTTGGATCCAAGACAGCGAACAAAGAGATACCTCTGTCTCTGTGGAAAATCCCACTGTACAGTCTTTGTCTATTTCAAAGCTATAGCCTTTATTCAGATTTCCTAGGCCCCGGATAACTAAGGCTGTATTTGGGTATTTTCACCTGACAGTCTATGAAAGAAATCATCTGATCCAAGCAAAAATAGCTTTCAGTTCTTCTTCCAAAGTTATTATGATTTTTTTCCATTATATTTTATTCCAAAGGGATCATTCCACAGAACACTGACACACTCTCTCTCTCTCTCTCTCTCTCTCTCTCTCTCTCTCTCCCTCTCCC
>NW_021620661.1:2197730-2220292 GCF_004785775.1 Grammomys surdaster
CTCAAGATCCAGCGCCCCACACCCCCATCCCTCCCCCTCACACACCCCCTCACCCGAGCCCTCTCGCTCTCCCTCTCTCTCTCTCTCTCTCTCTCTGCAACAATCGAATGCTAGGAGCTCTTCATGCCCAGTTCCCTTCTTCTGTGTTGGGATTTTGTTTGCATTGAGCTTGTATAGGTCTTGTACACACTGTCACAGTCTCTGTAACTTCCCAAATACACCTGCCCTCTTGGATCCAGAAGACACTGTTTCCGTAAAGTCATCCACCACCTTGGCTCTTCCAATCTTTTTGCACCCTTTCCCACATAGATATTTGAGGCCTGAAGTGAAGAATATGATGTACACATCACACTTAAAGTTGAGCACTCTGGTGTTTCTTATTCTCTGCAGGTTGAACAAATGTAGGTGTCTGAGTTAACTGCCTTCTGCTGCAATACCCAGCTTCTCTGATAAGGGCTGAGCACTACACTGTCTGAAAAGGCAATACTTAAAAACATCACAGTATCATTCTTCTTGACAAGGGATGGGGAGTCGCTAAATATACAGAATATATGTTTTTAGCAAATAATTATTTTTTAAAAAAAAATTTATAGGCTGTAGAAGAAAAAAAGGGGTATTGCCTTTGGAATAAAATGTAATGGAAGAAGAAGCTAAGTAAAGAGTTAGCAGCCCAGTTCTTTCAGGTTAACCATAGCACGCTAACTGTCTGCATTAATATGACCCAGAGGCATAAGAATCCCACATCATGGTGTTTCTGAGGCTACTGTCATTTCAGTGTTGCTATGCCATGGTGTCTGAGGATGGAAACAAGTGGATGTGAATTAGGTTTTCATTTCCAGTATAACAAACGGTTGTACCCTAGAATGTGTCTGTTTTCAGTAACAGACTAACCTGATACTGAACGCATTTAAATACACATGTCTCTTTAAAGACAGTTGCTATCCATAGAATGAAAGCCCCTATTCTTTATAATAAATCATCAAAAAATTGTCAGATCTGTGATGAATAAACTCTAAAATGATCATTTTTACAATATGAGACTTACGGTAAAATGTATGAAACTACAATGTTTTTTTCTAAGGATGGGAATGTATGACCAGTGAGAAAGTCCATGAATGTAGATATATAATTTCCTTCTCTGATTGCTATTAGATTCTAACACAGGATAAGGAACAAATTCCTTACCTTCCTCACACCTTACTCCATTTATCCTGAATCCATTTTCACCTGCTGAATTCTATTCAAACCATAATATTAATAAATATCCTTATAATGAGATAAATGTCTGAATGTAACTGGATGGGTTACTATTAACTATTTTAGTGCATTGAACACATTACAAAAATTGTCACAACTGATCTCTCTACACACTAAGCCAACAGACTACCCACAGACATACAACATGCACACACCGTATGTTTCGATACTTATCTTGTGAGTCATTCTGCATGGGGCTCTTTATTTTCCATGAAGGCCCAAAATACTTTATTCTAAAATCAATATTATTTGAAGGAGAATTAGACTAAAGAAAAAAGATTATACTCTACCAACATTTTACTCTACCAACACTGCCCACTGAAAGCATTGTCTATAGAAGTGGGAGAGTTGGTTGAGAAATCCATGTTATCATTGGTAACTCGGAACTGCGAAGCTAAGTTGACCTTTTTACACAGATAGAATAGGCTTGAGTGCTAGTAACATGAATAGAACTTCTGTTGGGGCTGGGGCTCCAGTAAGACCACAGAGGTTGAGGAAGTATCACCTTGGTGCTTGGTTTCCTCTAACTGTGCTGCTTGATGCAGTGCTTGCAGGTATTCCACAGACCAGCCTTAACTTTCTCTGAGATACAAAAATAAAAATAAAAACCACCACCAACAACAAAAAAACAATGCAGTGAGTTCCCAGGAGGAAAAAGGAAGATCAATTAGAAACAGAGGAAGAAAAACATATATACAAGATAAGCTCCTTAACCATTCTTCAATACTAAGGAAATAATCAATAGGTTCTACAAAGCTCAAACAATGATAATACAGATTGGATGCAAATAAAGAAGAGGTGGATGCCACAGGTGAAAGTGCTGGTAACCCATGTTCTGATTCAGGCTTGCAAACCTGTGTGGCCTCATGTGTACAGATAAAACCTTCAGCCCCCGAGGTTTCAGTTGTTCTAAATGTTTTAGTCCTTTTTAGGAAGTGGATATGCCGACATAGATGAGACATTATCAAGTTGCTGTGCCAAGTTTAGGCTCAATGTGATGCCACTAGCAAATTAGATAGCCCAACTAACTGGATGTGATTATAATCAACCGTTTTAAATCATAACATCACTGAGCACATGAAGGAGGATCTTCTTACAGCTTCCTCCTCTAGCTGATGGCCTTTGCTGTTTGCTCGTCCATTTGATGGTCTGTGTTATTTCACTTCCTCTCTGCCTAGTCCCCTTCTTTGCGCGTAACTCCTACAGATCTCACCTTAATTTCACTGTGATGTTTTTCCAGTAAACGACCTACAAACTATACTTCCATTCACGAGTACTTGTTTTCAGTTCAGCAGAAACCCAGATCCCACCTAACCGCTCAGTGGAAACCACATTCAGTGGCCAGGGGTTTTTCTTCACCTACACTCCCTTCTCACTATACTCTTCAGTTCAAAAATACTTTGAAAAGCTAAACACACAAAAGCCCAGACTCTAGCCAATGTGGATGATAGCCTTAAGATGTTCCCCAAGGAAAATCAAATACTAATCTTTAAGTGCTGCTGGGACAGATTTTTGAAGTTATGGGTTAAGGTTGTGTGATGATTAATTTTAAGCATCCATTTGCCACAGCCAAAAGTAAAGAGGAAAGGAAGACTGGGAAAAGAGCCTAATGGAGAAATTATCTAGATCAGGTTAGCCTGTGAGCATGTCTGTGGTGGATTTTCCTTGGCTATTAATTGAGGTCAGAAGAGTTATTATGGGGCACACCACTTTACCACAGGACCCTGAACTGTGTAAGAGAGAAGTAAACAGTCAACAGCAACAGCAAGCAGACAGCCTGGGCTTGCTTGTTTCTCCCTACATTTGACTGGGGATATGATGTGACTAGGTTTGAGTTCCGCGTTGACTTCCTCTCACTGACGGACTGTAGCCTGCAGTCATAAGCCACACAAACCCTTTCCTTTCCTATGTTGCTTTTGGTCAGGCTACTTCATCAGAACGGAAATGAAACTAGAACAGGTTATGAGACAGCCAGAAGATACAAGAATTTTATGGATTGCCATAAAAGAATAAGATGTCCTTCACATGGCCTTGGACTCTCAAGCATCTTCCTGTCTTAGAACAAGAGAAGAAGATATATTAGAAACATAAAGCAGAACATGAGCCAGAGGACTTCTCATTGCAAGAGGGGTTCAACAGCTTCTGACTAAGAAAGGGTCCATTAGCCAAAGATCACGGGCAGCCTCTAGAAGTTGAGTATAACTTTAAATCTCCAATGTCAAGAAGTGAATTTGCTAGCAACCTTCCATGAGCCTGGAAACGGATTCTTTCCTGGAGCTTCAAGAGAAGACACTGAACTGCTGCCATCCAGATTTCAGACCTGTAAACCTCTAAGCAAGGGTCAGTAAGATCATGTGTGCTCAGATTTTTCACCCTTGAAAACTGTGAGGTCATAAGGGGAGGTTGATTTCAGTCTCTGGATGTGTGACAATTTTTTTTTTTTTACAAGAGCAATAAAAACCAAAAACAGACTGCTAGCATATTTCCTCAAATTTCTGAAGTCTTAGTATTCAGTTTCCTATTTCCATTAAAACATGGTTAAGAGCATTTGTTTTAACTTCCAAACAACTACTAAGAATTGCAAATGTACTTTCCCTGACTGGATGTATATGTGTCTTTGAATACATATACAAGAGTGCACAGCCCTGAGAGTTTCCTATTTTTCAGTTACCTCTATTTATATGTTTATTAACTCATAAGAAATGCATACAATGTATTTTAATCACATTAACCATTTCCCCCAATTCTGCCTAGATCCACTTACTTTTCCTACTTATTTTGCTTTTAATCCTCATTTTCTAAAAGCCCATGGAGTCTCATTTACTCTCAGATATGTGGCCTTCCATGGAGCATGGTAGACATACCACTGGACATGTATACCTTTAAAGAAAACTCATTCTTCTTCTAGCAGCTATTAGCTACCAATAGCTCCCAAGCTAAGGGTAGGATGTAGAGCCAACTCTGCTTTCTATGCTGGGATTTGGTCTGGCCTGGCTCTGCATGGTGCCATATCCACTGTGAGTTCATAGATGCAACTTCTCTGCTGAATCTAAAAAACATTATTTACTTATTGTCATCAACCTTGAGTTCTTACAATCTTCCTGCCTCCTGCCCATCATATGTCTGAGCATTGTGAGCGAGGGATAAGACAGAGATGTCTCACTTAGAGCTGACTAATACTCAGTCTCTTAGTCTCTGTACATTGACCAGTTGTGGCTCTCCATGTTAATTGTTACGTACAGCAGAAGCAAGCTTCTCCAATGAAGGTTGACAGATGCAGTATTATCAGGATATAAAATGGCGATTCATTAGAAGCTGTTTTGATACTATGTCTATTTAACAGAACAATAGTAGTAGAATTTCCCCCTAGGGATCATGAGCTGTCTAGCCACAGTGTCTTGGGCCCAATAACAGTGCCAGTTATGGATTCCATCTTCTGAAGCAGGCCTTAAATTCAATCAGAAAGTGTTTGGCTACATAGAAATAGCCTATCACGGAAGATAGATACCACAACTGCACCAGTGGGCCCCTATTGCAAGGTTAGCCATTTCTGTAGCTCTCAGTGATCACAGTGCTTACAGCTAGGTAAGACTGGAGATTACTTATCTCCTCAGATAGCCCACACAGCACCTCCTAGCACTGGGAAAACTATCTAGTAAGGAATGCAGCCTCCAGGTGAACACCAGCTTTATTTCTCCATGTGTTATGACTCAACTATAGGGTCTCACCATCAAGTTCTGGAAGGTAACCAAGAGCAATGGTAATAGACTATAATTTCTGAGTATCTTCAGGCCCTTACTAGTCAACAATTCCACTCCTGGAACTGGAATTTTTATTTGTTAACCTCTGGTGCCTAGCAAGGGAATTTTCATTATAGGGTAATTCCCTTTTTATATATGTTTATGTGTATATATTTTAGGAAGAATGTGTATATATTCTATAGTAGTAGTCTTCCACGTGACTTTTTCAAAATTTCTCTAGTATTTCTTATCCCTTCCCATATTCTCTCTTAGACCCTGTCCTCCTATAACCTGCCCCAATTTAACCCTTCCTTTCCCATTATTCCCCTTTTACCATTTATACCACCATTTTATACCCCTTCCTGGGAAGAAACTTGACACCTAACTAATTTCATGACCTCTATGGGTATTCCAAATAAAACACATATTTCTGAAGATTCAAGGCTACCATTTGTACGCAAGAGACAAATATGTGAAGTTTATCTTTCTAGGTTTAGGTTAACTCCGTCAGAATGACTGTTTGAAGCTCTACCCATACCTGTAAATATCATTTCGGCACTAGCTACCTCTAATGCTACATCTCTTTTCACGCCCTAGATCTATCCTGGACTCAGGTGTCACACAACTATCTTTATATACTTCTTGCCAAAATGTCTGGGAATCGCTATGGTGTATTTTCTGAGTTGCCTCCATCTGCCGTATTCAGAACAACTCTAGGATCATGTTCTTGATTTGATATATTAGTTTCTGCAAAATTCAACTTACTTTTGTAAACTCTCAGGTGATCTGTATCCATGCCTTTCCTTTTCCCATCTCCAGCCTGGCTCTTACCCACATTTTAGAGATGTACCTTTCTGTCTCCTTGATACAACATTCAGCATTTAACAGTCAATGTAAAGAAAGAAACTCTCTCTTCTTATTCCCTTGTAATAGGATTCATCTCTCTGATAAGCCAAACTCAGGAATCAAGAAGATTTCAATGCTAGTTAACTGGCTTTGGAACTCTTCTTACTGTGGACCCAGCTATCTTCCTATGTGAAGGTGAAATAGCATCTTTATTAGGGTGAGAATAGCCATAATAACAAACTTACTTCATGGTTTAAGTAAGCACTTGGACCGACACCCAGCACCTACTGTTTGCTCAACTAATTCCTTCTATTATTTTTTATTTAGTCACTAAGTCTGTCTTGATAGCTCCTCAGAGTTAGTATAGTAGATTGGTAGAAATCCTTGGGTTGCAGTCTCTGCAACCTATCCAATCTATAGCTGCCAAATGAGGAGCCTCCTAAAATCTTAATTAACATTTTGAAATCCCTCAGTAGTCACTATCATTTTCAGACATTTCATGATGTTAACACTCAGAGCCATAAAGGAACCATTTCTGGCTTCAATTTCCGCTCCTCTCTGTTCCTCCTATTTAACTCTTGGCCCTAGGTAACCTTGGCATCCAGCTTTTTTCCTAATATTCTGTTTATCTCTACCTGTTAACCTCTACATTAGTTAATAACTGTGCTTATGATATAACAGGCAAAGTAATATATTGACTTGTTAAAGCATTTTCTCAGTTATCCTTTTAATTTCTACAAAGTTGTGATTATGACATGTCTGTTTTATAAGTGAGGAAAAGGAGAGCTAAAATGGGTGAACAATTAGCCAAAGACAATCAGCATCCATGATAATGACCACTCTCCCTTGATGCCTGTTCATGCTAGATGTCCTCACCTGTGCTCACCTTCCTGGTTCTCATCTATTATTCAAAACTTCCTTTAAGAGGATATCTCTATACAGCACCCTCCCCCCAAGCTTCTGCCAACTCTAACGGGATCCTCTGTCCAACACAGCTGCTTAAATCAAGGGAAAATGTCATGCATTTCTCATAAAGTCCAGCAATGCTTAAAAATAGTATTTAGTCAATTCTTATCACATACTGGAATCAAAGGTTTTTGTTTTTTTTTCTTGATGAGCTTTATAGTGAGTTCTTCCTATTGGACCATTGGCTTGTCTTAATCAATGATTCTCGTTCATTGTCCTTGTTATTTTTGCTTTACAACACATTTCTGAAGAAGGATTTATAATGGGACAAGATGCTAAAGGATGCTGGTGAGGTAGATTTTAGAGCTCCTCAGTGATGCCAACCCATAGGACAGTGTCTGCAGTGCTATTGGCTTTCCCCTCCTTTGCAGTCACAATGAGGTTGGTCCAGCTGAAATCCTCATAAGCCTTTTGGTAATGCCTCTCTAAAGGGAAGTTGTCTTCAACAGCCAAAGCGACAGAGAAATGACAGAGTCATTTTTCCCCCTCAGGATGGGTTTGAAAATCTACCCCCACATATACATTGTATGAGCTCTTCCACAGAGCTACAGCCCTAGCCAAAAGAAAAAAGAAAAAAAGAAAGAGCTAGGTTTAGATTGCAGAAGCTGAGGCATGGGAGGGACTCCAGGATTCAGAACTGTGGTGCCTAAAGAGGAATAGAAGACAGACATATGCAAAGATTAGAAAGAGAGGAAGTTGCTTCAGAGTTTCTTGAGGTTATTATGTGAATTTTGTAAGGTGCTTTGCCTATTTGCCTAAACTTGTGAGTCAGGAATTTGGAGTTCCATAGTTAGGAAAACCCACAAATACATTTCTAGATTTATGATCCCTGCCAGGCTTGGCAGTTTCCAGACAGTTGAAACTACTCCAGTGAGTGGGTCCATAAGTTCTTAAGTGAGCCTATGAGTGAAAAAAAAAGTTGTAAAATACTATTTTTCCAGCCACAAAAATAAAAACAAATCTGACACCAGAAAAAAAATCAAATGGTATGTCAGCAGACTGCTAACACAGCCTATCTTGGGTCTGCCCATGTGCTAGAAATCAAAGATTACATAGAAGGTAAGTTCTGTTTAGAATCATTCATACAGATGATCAATGGTCTATCTCACTGTCTTGTGTTAAGGAAGGTGGCTAGGGAGAACCTCTGCATGAGAACAGTGGTTCAACAGCTGGTAGTTAGCTGCTCACAGGAAGTGGTGACTTGTGGGTTTGCCTTTCCTTTCTGTTGAGCTACATAGATGTAGCATGAGCACTTCCCTTCTTAGGGGAGCCGAGAGATTTGTTCAACCAGCTCGGTGAAGCCTCAGAAAGAAAAGGGGTAAGGGCATCGGTAGTTTTCAAATATTTTATGACTTGATTTCAAGGCCTATCATGAGCTTCCGAGGAAAGGAATTTTGGAAGAGGAGGCGAACAGTGAAGAGAGTGAACCCAGAAGGAATCCACAGGATTGGTGCTGTAGGTATCTAAGCTGACTTCTCATCTTATTGTCCATGCTTTCTCTGAAAAATTTGTATGCTTTAGAGCAGGCGTCTACAAGTTACTGGACAAAACACTCTCTACAGTAGCAGATTCTGTTTGGCTCATAAATAGCAGGTTTTTTTTAAAAAACTTGAATATTTATTTTAAAAGTCATGTTGCTTTTCAAACTTCATGTAATTGAAAAATACTGACACTGGATTTCATCTGAACATTACCAGTGGGATAGAAATTCATCTAGTGTTATTGTAATGTTTATGTGTTGTTATCTCTGAAATTGTGTCTCTTGGTTCTGTTTGTTTGCTTTTAGATTTAGATTTTGGTCTGAGTTCAGGGTTTGTATTTCTGTGATAGAGTCTCACATTCTCATCTTGGATGCTTTGCAATTATGATGGAGTCCAGACTGATTTGGGCTCCCAGCAATCCTTCTGTTTCTGAACAAGGGGTTACAAGTGTGAGCTACGACCCTCCACTCAGTCTCTTTCCCTGAGTATATTCTGCAGTTCCCTGAATTAAGACCCCAAAGGACTTATTTGTTTACAACTATATTTTTTAAATATTTGTGTTCTATTTTTATCATGTACCACTAATTTAACACTCTTAGAAAGAATAATTCAAACTGTGGAGAAAATGGTAAAGCATTATATCAACAGAATCAAGGAAGACTATAAAGGGTCAGAAAGTTTTATTTTACCATGAAAATGGATCTTCCTTTTTATTCTTGCAAAATAAAAGGAAAATTATGGATGTACACATGTCCTTACAGCTGCACATCTAGAATTCTGTAGAACTCAGTGGTAGCCTATTGCCAAGGTACCTCATATAACAGGGGAGGTTCAGCTTGTTTGGAAAAGGCTGCAACAATGTTATTGAATAGGTCATTATTAGAAGATTGATCATTTCACAGGCCTGTTCAAGTTCTGTTTGACATTTTCAGAGCAGGTGCACTCAACCTCAGAGTCACAATCATTTGGGATCTGGACATACTTATTGTGGGGGTTCTTCAGCATGTTGTAAGACATATAGCAATGTCTCTTATTTATGAGGTCTTGGTGGCAGCTGTTCTGGAAGACAACTTCCATCAAGTGTACTTGATGGGAAAGACTGACTACCTGGTTGAGAACTGCTTTTCAAGGGTGTTTGTTTGTTTGTTTGTTTGTTTGTTTTTAAGAAAGAGAGAGAGAGGGGAGAGAGAGAGAGAGAGAGAGAGAGAGAGAGAGAGAGAGAGAGAGAGAAAGAGAGAGAGAGAAACAAAAACCTGGTAAAACCAATGATACAAATTTCCAAGTCTAAAAACAGAGGTGACTTTCAATCACACACATCAGATACATGTGTATGTACATATACATACATACACACCCATACATCTATATATGGCTTGCTTTATACTAAAAGGGTCTAGTGGCCATTTAAAAGGAACAACTTTTACTACAATCTGGCCTGAAAGAATAGCATTGTGTTATATGTTCATCATCTATCTCAGGAGTATACATCTGCATAAGGCACAAACAATCATGTTCCTTGGCATTGTTCCTCAGGCATGTGGCCTGGGTTTGCCCACAGAATTTGCTCTCCATTTGTGAGAAATCTGAGTCCACTAGACGAACTCCATAAAACCATACTCAGCTGTTCATCTTTAGTCTGCTAAAGAGAATAATTGTTTCAAAACTTCTCTTGATGTGTAATGGTTTCAACCTTCAGACCAGTCTAGGGAGCATAATTCTCCTGGTACATCTCTTTCAGTGTTTAGAAGCACTGTGGGTCAAGTCACTATGGGATTTACTTTTGGTTTCCACTAAAAGAGACAACACACAGGAGAAGAATGTGTCTATCTTACAACCACCACACATACAGTATTGGCAAGAGGACAGTCCCCAGTGTCTCGAAATATAATGAAGCTAATCACTCTATGAATTATGTTAATTGAATTTGAACGTATTGCTACTGAGTACTAGGGGAGAAGGAGCCAATAAGGACCTGGTGTTTTCCCACAGCATTCAGTAGCAATGCATTCAAATTTAATTAAGATCATTCATACAGTGATTAGCTTTCTTCTGAGGAAGGCACAAGGGACTTTCCTGCTACAGTTGCCTGGTTTTGGTCTGCCTAAGATAGGGATATCTACTTCCACAGGCTTTCTCTTTCTACTGAGTAGAGAATTGTTCAATCCATCCTTAAGTATTATGCTAAGATGTGGTTCTCATTTTCAAAAGCAGACTCCAAGAAAATGAAATAAGTAATTAGAGGAGCCTCATGAGATGGATGTTTCAGGGTCATTCTGACTCTCTCTCTCTATGCACTCACGTGCAGATTATTTAAATCACTCTGAACCTCTGTTTCCTCTTCTGAGAAACATTTGTCAAACATCCACCCTGTCTTAAGAGCATGTGTTAGAATTACATGTGTGCCTTCTGAGCATAGTTTGAAAGATGAAAAAAAGGTAAAGGCAAGGTAGAAATGGGACACAATTGTAGTGCGGGCTTCTTCTCTGTGGCTCAGTTAAAGCCTCAGAGGTACAGGGAATTCTGTCATGATTGAAAAAGCAATTTTGGTAACACAGTTACTCAGTAAATATAAATCTGGGTTGTGTTGACTATCTGATACTCCAGGGTCCCAAAATTCTCTGTGTAGATGAGTTGGTTTTGCCTCAAAAATCGTGTGTCATCTCCTCTTCTATGTATACCCTGGTTAGCAGAAGCCCATCCAGATAGAATGTTCCACTGCACAGTTATCTCAGCTTCTAAACACTAAACCACACACCTAGATTGCCATGAGTGCCTCCTGAGGAGGTGGTAAAGAAGACACAAATCAAGTGACAGAATTCCTCCATGGAGATTTAAAGTCATGCTGGGAATTTAAAAAAAAATATTGCCTTTAAAGTTTCTTAACTATTTTTATATATTACAGTGAAAGGAAGATAATTATTATTGGATATAATTGCCACAATTTCTTCCTTTTTTTTTTCCTCGTGTGAATGTTAGCACCACATTCAATCTATGTTCTCAGGCAAGTTTAAATTTTTCTCAATTTCATATTAATCAAGAATACTTATTAAGAGCCAGGACTTCTATGTCTTTTAAATTGTGTACTATTCTTGGCCCAGACTTATGGTTTTTGTGTAGTATGTGTTTTTCAAATGTTAGTTAAAGTTCTATAATTTACTCATGATTGGATTTTTGAAATTATTTTGAGAACTTCAGGTATAGCTGAATACTATAAGGTTTGCCTAACATTTGCAAAGCACTGAGTTAGACCCTCAGCACCTCAAAAATAAATCAATAAAACCAATCGTTACAACCTTCTTTACATGAAATTGTTTGGAAGCTTAGCTTATTTGCCCAATTTTCAAATGCATTGACCAAGAATTACCTTTATATATTTGGGTCCATATTTCCAGAGGCAATGTACCTGTGGGTCATGACCCCTTGGGGGCTAAGGACCATTCACAGAAGTCTCATACCTGATATCCTGCACATTAGGCATTTATAATTTATAACAGTAGCAAAAGTAAAATTATGAAGCAGCAATAAAAATAACTTTATCATGGTGGGGGAGGGTCACCACAACTTGAAGAACTATTAAAGTGTCTCAACATTAGGAAGGTTGAGAACCAGTGGTTAGACAGTAGTGTGTTGTGAGAAATGTTCAGGAGAGATGAAACTTATGGTGACATCATCGCCAACCTACATCCTGGAATTGTAGAGGTATGTGCGCTGCCCTCCAGTTGATAATTTTCTCATAAGCTGCATTTATATGTTTATTTTTAGCTTAGATTGTTTAATATGATCTCTTCATAGGAAGTGTTAATGAAACTATCATTTCCTTTGTCAGTTTCATGGCCTAATTTGGAAAGAGCAAATCCATGATTAATTTCAGTTATTATGTCCATCATCATAGTCAGAAGCAAATGCAGAAGTTTTAAAAATAACCATGATTCATTGTTTTAACGTTGCCCCTGGCTTGTGGATTATTAATCTGCAGGATTTCCGAGTGTTTGAGAAAGCTTGGATAGGCACGACAGTTTGTCCTCTCCCTAGGAATGTTGCCTGCGAGTGCTTTAGGAAGTGAAATCTATATAGGCAGAGACACTAATTGGAGAGACATCCACTGATTTCCTACATTCTTCATGGTGCATTGCATTATTGTGCTTTCTTTCGGGTTGGCTTTAGAGCAACATCCAGGATAACTCATGAGCTAATGTGAGTCATCTCCTTCCTCCTCACATACCCTCCTTTTATGTTATTGCTTGTTGCATCGGATCATTTAGAGTAGGGGTATCTATTTAGGCCACTCTGTAAGGAGCTAGTTAGCAAAAGGAAGTACAAACTGAGGTCCCAGGAGTGATGTGCTAATGCTGCTCTTCCATTTTCCTGTGGCACTGGGACTCAACCCCAAGACCTTGCACATGTTAATCAAGCACCCCTCCACTGGACAGGGTGATGCTTGGCAATTTAGAAAGGAGACTGGAGAAGGATTAAAACAAATCCTGATTGCCAGGATGAAAATCACAAAAGGATACTTTGAAAGAAAACAAAGAAGCAGGAGTGACTGGGACTTCTGAACTCAAGTCAGTCCACAGGGAGAAAAAAAAAAAAGGAGAACTGTGCTTTGAAACTTGATGCAGCCTAAGAACATATGTGAAGCCAAATCAGAGAAATTTAAGGGGATGGCAGAAATAGGGACGGTAACTCGAGTGTCAGGGAGCTGCAGAGGGCTCCAAATTGGTTGGGTGGGAGGCCTGTAACATAACAGAGAATAACCTTTCCTCAAGGTTGACTGTTGTGGGAAAGACAAGAAGTATTGCAGGAAAGAATCACCTGTCTATCAGAGTGTGCTATAGGCCATTTGTTAGAGGAAAGAGTTCACAGCGCATGGGAAGTAAAGTCATCCCAAACATTTCGTCATATGACATTTTTTTAAAGATTCCCTTGAGAGCTGGGCATATGCCTCAGCAAGTAAAAGACTTGCTGTGTAAGCATGAGGTTAGGGTAGTAGTAGAGTCTGGAGTTCATTGAGTAGCCAGCTTGGTAACCTCAGGGTTCATGGAAAGATACTCTTTCAAACAGAGCAGTTGAAGAAGACACCTAATATTGGCTACTTACCTTAAGATGTATGTGTGTGCTTGCACACGCACACACACACACTCTCATACAACAAACACATACCTGCATTGATATATTTCATACACACACACAAACACAGAATTTCCTCACTTAGTAGCAGCTTCTAGTGTGGATCCTCACACAGTATTATCCATCTTCACTGCAAAGATCCTGAGTCTACCTTTTCCTTGTCTCTTCTACTCCTCTTTGCACTCCTAGAAATAATTTCTTGTCTTCCATTCCTGACAATCTCTTTCTGGGGACCCAGTGACCTCTTGCCATTATCCAGACCTCTAATGCTCTGCACTGTTTTGAAAAATATCACTAAGGGGGCAGGAACAGGACCCAAAATTATAGACCTACTCTAGAATCTTTCCGACAGGAAAATAAATCTTGGTATTTTGGCCCTTGGAAGTCCAAATTGTTGACAGAGTGGACCAGAGTCTTCAAGGTGAACTGGACTGAAATATAACCCTCCCATCAATTTACTGGTCAGGTTGCACAAGTATTCAGAATCCAAGGGTCATCTGTTTGGGGAAAAATGCCCAACTGTGATGCTCTCTTCTAGAATTAAGATATGTTCCCAATAAGAGAGAGTATTAGCATGCATCATAGCCCGTGTCATTGACCATTTATGGTACACTTATTATGACACTGGCTATTGTTACTATTATTAAGTATTTTGATACAGCTGTGGGTTTTTTCTGTAAGGAAACATGTATGAAATAGTTTTAATATAAGAGTCACACTAAATGGGTCTCCTGAGATGAAAATCATAGAATAAAACAAAGTAACCTGAGCCTGGGCATAGCTTCCAGATGCTTTTATAAACTGAAAAGATCTGCCAGCACTCTTAGAACAAAGAGGTGCCTCTTATGGAGAGTAAAATTATAGCCTGTGACTGTCAGCATTGAAAGCAGAAGCGGCCATATACTCTTTTTTTTTGTATCTCTCTTAGGAATGTGATGGTTGGGTGAGTTTATCCTGGTAGAAAATTAGAGATTAGAGCTGCTCTTCATGTATGACCTTGGAAAGCCAAAAAGTTACTGAAGCCTCTCCTACACCGTGCCCATGACACCTAGGGTACATTTTTCACAGTATGAAATGATATTGGGTTGTATCGGTAATACACAACTGCAGAATTCCTGCCTTCTAAAATCAGAAGTCATGGGTTGCAAGATGTTGTACACGAGTATTCACATCCAAGTAAGCTTGGGAAGTGATAGGCCCCTGTTGTAGGTACTGTTCCTGGTATTAATGATTAGAATTATTTAATGGCAAGAATTAGAAATCTACTTACACAGTCCAGAGAAGGGCACTGAAAGCAGGGTATAGAAAGAACAGGAAGGAGCCCAGAGCCACTGAGGCAGAGGAAAAGTTGTCTCCGTATATGGAAGCAATGGATAGTTCTGTGAAGCCCAGCCCTACAGACGCACAGCTTCCAGCCTTTATCTCACTCCTAGCATCCGTTCACTCAAGATTGGGAATCCCAGGGGGAAGGTTGAATGGGCTCTCCTTGGGCTCCACTGACCCAGAGGAGCTGACACTCAGAGACATCAGACAAGTCAGACCAGCCATGACTAGTCTTTAAAGAAGAGACTGTGAAGAATGGGTTTATATTTGGAAGTTTGCTGAAAATATAAAATTTAGTTGGAAGAATTGTTCACATTCAATTTGTGCTAATCCATATGTACATACGTGTTACACACCTATACCAACACAGCCTGTGAGTGAAAGTTTGTGCCACTGTCGAAGTATTAAGATGGTGTTAGAGTGTAAGCTGGCAGTGCCTTTTATCACAGACCCTCTATAAATTAATTTAAAGTTCCCTGCAGCTTGTGCAGAAACATTAATTTCCCCAGTGTCAGGCAGGCTTGTAATTGGCTTGTGATGTATTTTTAATGATATTTATTATCTTTCAAGTGTTTCTAGAAGACTAAATGAGACGTGTAATTTAATTTGATTTCAGTCTTATTGGATATTTTCTATATCTTTATAAGCACAACCATAGTGTAGAGAAGCATTTACTGTCCTTGATTTAAATTTTAATTTGCTATACAGAACTGTGGACATTTAACATGTTCTAAAGATATACACAGGGTTAGCAGTACCTAGAACAGAGGCCTATCATTTACCAAGTTTCTAAAATAAAAATAAGACTGCAAATGTAAATTAAATTTGAGAGTATCTTTTACACAATAAATTCCTTAACACTGTTTTGTCTTTGGTTTCTAATGAAATTATACTAATTGACCATGTTAATCTCACATAGTTGCTAAAGCTTTCTATGCTTTATCAGGTTGGCATTCATTCACATTTCTGAAACAAACTAATATTCAAAGGGTGACTACTGCTTGATTTCGTCTATGATCTGGCTGCCTTGGTTGCCAGGGGAACCATTTCAAAACTCAGCTTAAGCTGAGTCTGCCCAGCTGTATGGTTCTTAACTTTGATTTTAGCTAGTGTTTTTCCATTCTCATGGAACTCATGTGGTTGAAGACAGAGAGAGGGTTAAAGGGTCAGCATAAGATGGCTTAGTCCTTACTAATCATTTCCTTTCCAGTTAGAAACGCTGCCCTTGTTTTCTGAAGCTCCAGCTTCTGAGATGTTGTCCAGTGGAACTCCTCCTGATGAAAGGCTGAATTAAATCTGTCACAAGACCACGGGGTGACAGCTGCGGCCTTAGATGCAGCTGTGAGGATGTTCTCCAATCTTCCCATTTGTTTTAAACACAAATAGTGTGGACGTTGGCTCCATTCTGATCTCGTTAAAGCCAAAGAACCCTGGTTTCTCTTGGTTTCTAAAGAACTCTTGTTCATTTGGACCTTTAATTTCTTCTAATAAATTTAATCCCCCTCCCTCTCTCTCTCAACTCATTGCAATCTGTCTGCCTCCCATTATGCCTTGCTAACTTGTTATCTTGATAGCACACAAGTTCATTTGTTTTTTCTTTAGTTTATATTTCAGTTTTTATATGATATGTATTTGCGTTTTGCTTGCATGTATGTCTGTGTAGTTCAAGTGTGTAGAGGCAAAAGGGGAATATTCAATCCCCTGGGACTGGAGATACAGACCATTGTTAACTACAATATGCATATTATTAAACTTTGGTCCTCTGTAAAACTAGCCAGTGCTCTTAACCACTGTGCCATCTCTAGCCAAACACTGAAATTATTTGGCCACTATATTATTTGTAAAGTGGTCTGGTAAACTAAAGATAGAAATGATTATGGTGATTATGATTGTTTTAGGATTCTTCTAAATAGCCTATAGAGGGTCAATGAAAGCTTTTTGCTTTTCTGAATTCTCCTGAGGGCTAATAGAGCCTATTGTACTGGTCCTTAAGTAAATTTTTATTTTTGATGGTTTTCCTGTATCATTAGTTATAGGAGTTCTATATTAGTCATATACCCTCAAAAGGACATCTATATATGATGTTATGTCAATAGATCACAGGATATGAAAGTCAAACTTCAAATATATAGAAATCATTGGGAGGGGAATCAGAAAAGACTGGCAAGTCCCAAGTAGCATCACAGGATGCGCTGTGTGACACAGAAAGATCATGAAACTTCTCAGGCATAGGTGGGAAACTCTTTTCATATCATTTCTTTGAAAAGACGAGGTTTTCATGAGAACCAAGAATAATGTAGAACAAGAGAACTAGAGTGACCCAGTAGGGAGTCCCAAAGGCTCACTTCCTCTGATTATACTTCCAATTTAGAAGCCAGGTTTGCGTGTGCAGCCTCCCAATAGAAAGGGCTAACTTCAGACACAGTTCTGCTTTCCTGACCCTGTCCACCTTGCCCTGTCCACAGCTCCCTGCAGTGGACAGACTCATTTCTATTTGTATAAGTTAGAGTTACAGAATGAAATTAGAAGCATGGTTTTTGACAACACTGATTTTTTTTTCCAGAAATTTGTATCCGAAAAGCTAATTGAACCAACTATGAACCTGATCGTTTTCTTGTGATCTGAATATATAAATACAAAAAAAAAAAATTTCCAGGCTATTTTTTTTTCAGGGAAAACAAGAAAGTCAGACTCTGAAAGTCATGCTGAACTGGTAATAAGCATATCCAGGAAGCTCACCTTCCTTTTCCTAAAGGGCATTAGAGAGGCCTGGATCCCTTTTTATTCAAGTTTATTAATTCTTTTACTTTGATTAGAATTATTCATTTTAATAGAATTTTAAGGGAAATTTAGATAATACATGTAAAATATATTACATATCTTGGTAAATGAAAAATTCGATGTCTTTTGTATGATTGAGGGTTGGTTGGTCTTGATTTAAGTATAAGGATTTGGGTAGGATACTTTTTTAAATAAAACAAGTCTATATTTTGCTGGTATCTAGTGGTTCATCTACTATGCTGACATATTTTATGTGATTGATCTTTACAACAGCATGCCCTTTTATCCACCCTGATTGACTTCAGCCAAGATGCCTATGGCTTGCTCAAGTCACAGGGCTGGTAGGTATGAGATTCTCAAACTTCCCACTAGAGTCTCCAGTTGGAATCCTTTGCTATAACCACCATTTCAGGACATTGTGTAAGTAACTCACCAGATGTTTGTGGCTCCCTACAAAGCTAAAAATAGTTCAGTTATTAAATCCCTAATTGTGCTTCTCTGTGTTGCTGGCATGAGCTTCTAGAACCGCATGCCCAATCTGTAATTATTTTCTCTGGTCTTTTTTCCCCAGTGTTTTGTGTATCTTTTGTTGTAATTACTTGAATCTGTTAGTGGTTGAAATTCTATGTGAAGCCCCACTGTGATATTTCTGGGCTTCCTCTCTGGTGGATTTTCAAAGGGTAAACAATTTTAAAATCAAATAACTCCCCAGTGTTTAATGAAGGCTTGATTCTTTTGAAGAACCAAGTTCATCCTTTTATCATGATGAAAGCAACACATGTTCTTCCAAAACCATAAAAACAACAACATCCTAAATATTCTAGTACCACCCAAATGCAATAAGCTAATGATGTTTGAGTCTATATAATTAGTTTTCTTTATAGTTTTAAAGTCAGTGTAGTTATTCTATTACATAATGTTTATTCTCATCTTCATTGAACAATAATAAGCATTTTTGTTTTTATTATAAGCTATAGAAAAACAACTTGATTGTTGTGTTCATTGTTTTATAGGCTTCATCTCATAATTTCTGAGTCAGGACATGTTCTGTCAACCTAATGACTTCTTAGAAACCTAGGTAGTAGAGATTATAGTTCTAATCTCCTGTGTGGATCTACAAATATCTAGATTACCTTGTACTGCTTACCCTCTGAAACAGTACCTCTGTTCTTCCTTTGGAAGCAACACTTGAACCATAGTCCTTACCTTACTTAGGTTTTCAACAACAAAATCCTAATTATATGCAAAATGTTGACAGCTTACCAAAGAATTTAGAAAATCCATGGCATATAGCAATTCCCCACTGGTTTATTCTAGACTGTCTCCTAGTCTTAATGTCATTTCTAAAGCAACTTACAGATTAAGTCCTTTCTCTATTATCCATAATTCTCAACAATTATTTCTTTTGAAAGGCTATACTTTAGTGTCGTCACTGGTTAGGAATGGCCACTGTCAACCTTACCTACCTTTCTTGTCAACCTTGGGTGAAGTTGAATACATTTCTCCATCTTATAAGGAAGATAATGTTGCAAAGACATCATTATACACATTTTGGGTTTTATATGTGTTTATTTACCTCATATAAAATCTAGGTTATCCTTGGATCTGGAAGAAGGGATATACACCTAATTAAGGAACACATGTTTATTGAATGTGTCCTATACACATTACACATACATTACAGGTGCTTTCAATCTACAACAAGTAAAAATGGTAAATCAGTCTTTATCTACTTAATATTTAAGAAAACAGTATTACAGACTAAGTATTCTTCTAAAAAGCACAACATAATTTCACCCTCAAAGGTAGCCTCTACTACGTTACTTTACAAACACATAAACTAAAGCATGAGGAGTTTAATCACCATGCACAAAGTCTCATAGTTCATGGGGGTGAAGCAAGCATTCTCACTGTTTTTTCATAGAAGGCCAGCAACCGCATCCTCCTATAGACTTTGAACTTAGCTAAAACAAGGCTAGATAGGCTAGGTTAATTCTAGTTGGGCTGTACTTTTTATTCTGGAGAAACGTTGGCAATTTAGTCATATTTCAAATGCTTATTTTCTTCAGCGTCATTTCTTCACCCAATTGACTTTGAATTGCTCTGACGGAAAGAATCTAGATGTTTGTCCTACTATCCTTTACTCTAGAAATTAAAACCCCCTGTTCAAGAAATGGATAGTCTACTTGTTTTAGGCCAATCGAATAGTCTTGACAGACTGGACTGTTACCATGTCAGCTTAGACCTTGTGCTTCAAGCTTAGACACTGTGTTAGCATACCATTAAAAATTGTGGATAAATACAGAGGAAGAAAGCTTTTGTTTTTGTGACAGGAGCCCATTCTAATGCTGTGAAGTTGATTTGGAAGGGGGCTGTGGATTTGGGAAACCCAATCAAACAAATCTCTTAATAGTGCATAAGAAGAATAGAGCCTGTTACCACTGTGGTGCGACATCCCCCTGCAGCATAATAACAGGTGCTGGTGGTGGGTGCTTTTCCCAGGAGTAGTGACTTTAGAATGGTTAATGAAATTCATTACTCATTTACAAGAAAGAGTAAGAGTAAAAAGCACCATAAAAACCCAATTCAATTCAGGGTAATCTTGGCACATGTCTTATCCCACTTGGTATATTTCCAAAAGAAACAGGCCCATTAAATTCAGGAGGGACAGCTCGATCCTTGTTAAAGCCATAAATCGGTGTTGTTCACTTCCCAGTTCCACTCCGTGTCTCTACCCAGAGCCAAGAGTGAGAAAAGAACTGATCCAACCATCCTTGAGTGTTGTAGAGGTATATTTCCTGGTACATTAAACTCAGTATTTTGGGAGGAGCTAATGTGGGAGGAGTAAGGAGAGGAAGAGGAGAAGGAAGAGGAGGAGCTAAGAAAGAGAAGACCAGAGGAGAGAAGAGAAAATGGCAGGAGATGTATGCATGTTTCTAGCAGTCTAAAGTAGTTATAATATCTAGGTTAGGTATTGGGTAACACCTCTAATTGTGTGGGCTTCTTGTTATTTGAGCATTATCAAATATATAAAGCTACTAGATCATCTTTAAACATTAGAGTCTCATTTCTACCGGGTACGGCGTAGATGGCAGGATGGTCTGTGTTCAGCCCAGCCTTGTGGAGACAGTGTGGGAGATTGGCGAAGCCATCTCCCACACTGGCACCTCATGGGTGGCAGGGCTGGTGCTTCTGGCCCACCTGAGCTGGGGGGCTCCGTAGTAGCAGTAAGAACACGCAGCCTTCCCTGCTCCTGGCCGCAGGTCTTGCCTAGTCCGAAAGATGGCAGCCCTTTAACAACAAGCCAGATTGGGTGACGCTGATTTTAAATATTAACCTTAACAGAGTGTGTCTTTCTCAAGATGTTGAGCAGACAGGTCCCTTGCTTTAGAGACAACTGCTGCTTGTCTACCCTTGAGCTCTCACCACAACAAAAACAGAAAGTCTCCATGCAAGCTTTGTCAAATCTCAGCTTCTAAGTGCTAGAGAATCTTTTAGTGCCATTTTTGGGTTCTTTGCTTGTAATTGAGTCTTCTCATCCCAGACTGGCTTTCAACTCACCAACCTAGCTTAAGATGACCTTGAACCCCTGTTCCTTCTACTTCTATCTGCCAGTGCTAGGATTATAGGCTTGTATCACCACATCCAGTCTATGTAGTGGTAAGGATGGAACGCGTGACCTCACACATGCTCAGCAAGGGCTCCACCAACTAAGCTCTATCTCTTATCATCTTAATGAAATTTACTTCCTGAAATCATATTTGAAAAAATCTACAAATAGTGGGGTATTTTGAGTGATACACATTAAGAAAATCCCTGGAAAGTCAAAAGTTTACTAAGGTGTCCCTCCATCAAAGATTACTGAGCACATATTCTAGCTTTGAGCTTCCCCATGTCAAAATAATCTCAATGCAATACCTAATCTCAATGCAAAATAATCTCAATGCAATAAGGAAGGACTGAGGGATGTCATTCTTGAGTTCCCTGCCGTGCCAGATACATAAAAATGTATCTGTACAAATGTTTGCAGTCTATACTATACTTTACTGATCTATCAAGAATAGTTTATGGTTTGATTTGTAAATTGTAACTTTAGACTCTGGAACTCTGATGTGCCTACTGTAGTAACTTGAATTAGACTACTTTTAGCTACAGTTTGTATTTCACTGGAAAGTCTTCTCTGAAATATCCGTTTGCCTCCAATTTTTTCTTTATGCATGCTTAAGAGGAGTGTAGCTGTGTGTACAGGTGTGTATGAACATGTATACATGTGAAGGACAAAGGACTATGTCAGATGCGATCTTTAGGGATGCCAATCATCTCCTTTGAGATTAGGTGACTTACTGGGCTCAACAATTAGGCTAGCCAAAACCAGTAATTGCCAAAGATCCTCCTATCCTTGCTACTCTCAAGCAATGATTGATTGCAAGTAGGAAATTATACCCAGCACTTTTAACATAGCTTCAGGGGTCAAATTCAAGACCTAGTGTTGCAAGGTAGGCACTTTATTTAGTAAACCAACTTCTTAGCCCCATTTTCTGAATTAACATGCAAGTTCAGGACTAATGAGACATAACATTTTTAAAATGGAACAGGATTGTAGAAACCCTCTCCTGACATGCTGTTTTTCCTTTACACCTCAGGGTTGCAATGCACTCCTGTTCACAATGCACTTAGAAGAGAAAAAGGAAAATGTTAGCAACCATTTCACAGGGCATTGCAGTGAGTACTGACTAACACTGCAAACTTAGAAGTTGAAAATAGTAGAAGAAAGAGATGTGGATGACCTGCCACTCTATGGCAGAGATAAGGATTTCCTAATTGGTTTCAGCATATAATTTTGTTTTGATTTTATGTGTTTTATATGTACATATTAAAATAATGTTGAAGGGAGAGACAATCAGAAAGACAGAAAGATATATAGATGGACATACAGATAGATAGACAGATGGATAGAAAGAGAGGGAGAGAGAGACACACACTCACAGAGAGAGAGAGAGAGAGAGAGAGAGAGAGAGAGAGAGAGAGAGAGAGAGAGAGA
>NW_021620661.1:2220302-2240302 GCF_004785775.1 Grammomys surdaster
AGAGAGAGAGAGAGAGAGAGAGAGAGAGAGAGAGAGAGAGAGAGAGATTAAATGTTTTATCCTTTGAAAGTCCAAAAAGATAGTTCAAGATCAGGGATAATACAGAAAAACTGAGACCTGGGGCAGCCCTGGAGTGAAATTCAACTACTTAAAGATAGTCAAGGCCTACATAAAAACAGCACTTGGGAGTTTACTTTGTGGACAAAGTCCTTGCAGCTCAAGCCAGAGGACCTGAGTTGGATTCCTCACACCCACACAATGTGTTTTTAACCTCAGCACTAAGGAGACAGAGACAGGAGGGTCCTGGAAGCTCACTAGCCATCCAGCCCAGCGAGGTGACCTCTAGGCTCACTGAGCAGTTCTATCTCAGAAACTAAGGTTGATGGTGATGTAGGAAAATACTGACATCCGCCTCCAGCATCCACTGCACGTGCACAGCTGTATTTATCCTCTCTCATGCACACACACATATGCATACACAGTATACACAATCTTTCTCAATTTGTGATCTTTGAAAATCAGCGTTTGCCTAGGAAATAAGGAACTTTGAACTGAAAATAGTGAGATATATATCAAAATGCAGCAGCTCTAGGAAAAGCTTCCTAACTGCTATAAAGCCTCTGTAAATTCTACCCCAATATGTGAAATGTTTTAAATCACTTTCACAAAACACTTTATTGGGCAACTCAACTCCTTCAAATGTTCCATGGAGCACTCTATATTTTTACTTGCTAAGTATAGCCAGTTCATTTAGCCTTCTAGAAAGAACACTGACCTCACCACTTTCCTTAAGCATTTAAGGTGTTTGTTTGTTTGTTTGTGTTTGTTTGTTTGTTTTTCTTTTAATCCAGAAAAAAATGGATAGACATCATCTTTGCTATTGTTCCATGGTGTTCACATTTTGATATGTCTAATAGTTGGAAAAATCATCTAAAAAATGTTGACTTTTATTTTAAGAGGCCCATTAGCCATTTTAAAAACATGAATGAAAACTTGGGGGAGTCTGCTTTACAGAGGTGGGGCATCTAGTGGGAGGCCAGAGCTTGATAGGACAGTTGCCACTGGCATTGCTATTTAGAGCATCACATTAGCATACAGGTTTCATGGTGACCCCTCACCCTTCTAATAGCCCACCTCCCCAAAATACCCTAAGTATGGACCAGTCTTTTCATTCATTTACATGAATGCTTCATGAAGGGGTTAGGGGACTCCTTTCATTGTGTCTTTGGTTTTCGGTTTTGTAATACTTTCTTCAGGGGAAGAGCTCTATTTTTCTCACTTTGTGATCCAGTCTGGTGTGGAGCCAACACGTCAGCTCTGTAATGACACATTGCTTCTCTCTCTAGATCTTCACAGTTTTGTTTTGTTTTGTTTTGTTTTGTTTTGTTTTGTTTTGTTCACTAGTTGGGGCATGCTTCTTGGCACATGTGCAGCTTCTCTCGGGTCCAGGATTTCAATACCATTTGATTATCTCCGTATTTTCTTCAGGCTCACCCATTTTCACCACAGTGTATCTCACATAGTTCAATTGTTCTATCCTAGTAGAGACTGACCCGACTTTTCTCTGTAGAGACAAAGAAGTTCAGAGCCAAGTAATTAATCCTGACATGAGATCTGTGCTTCATTGATATCAAAGACGGCCTGCAGTAGTTTGATTCCTAGCCGGTTGCCAACATTTGCAAACCGACCTAAGTGGGACTCACAAAGTATCAGACTCAGCACAAGCAGTGGGGATCATTGTCATAACATTATACTGAGTAAGCAGCCCTTTCTAGTGTGGAGAAGATCAAGTCTACATGAACATCCCCCCCATCCCCATCGGTACAAGCAGCTTGAATTACTCAGGGAGCTGTCAGGTATTTTAGGGTCTCTTTATTTTATTTCAAATCTGGAAATAATCACTGTGTGGTTCTGGGGCTTTGTTCCAAATTCCTGGAGTCTGTATGAGACCTCACTGGAAGGAACATGTGATGTCATGTGATACCAACACTTCAGTGACAGCTAAAAAATGAAACTGAAGCAGTCACCGAGAAGACGCAACATGATACGCATAATGCTTAACTCTGTTTTGTTCTGTTTTTTTGTTTTGTTTCCCATAGCAGGAAAAGCCAAGACTTTTGGAGCCTTTGGATTATGAAACTGTCATTGAAGAACTTGAAAAGACCTATCGGGATGATCCTCTTCAGGACCTTCTGTTCTTCCCCAGTGATGACTTCTCAGTAAGTATCCTCATGTCCTTTAACCTATGGCTACCCTGTCTCATATCACTGCTGCAGAATGCCGTTTCCAGTAATAGAATAACCCAAGGACTTGCCCAGCTTGAAGAAGCGAATGTGATGCTCAACAGCGGTCAACAAAGAACCAGAGCAATAATGCATGGTACTTCTGAGTCCAATTATTGCTCAGATTTCTATCAATGTCCAAGGCTCTTTCCATGGCCTTTTCTTGACTTACAGAGTGCTTCTTCCCTGGAACGATTTCTAACTAAAAGATTCGAAGGAACAGAAATCACCCAGGAGAAGGCATACAAAAGAATTGGTATGAGAGAGGCAATGATTTAAAACCATTATAAACCTTGATTCAGGAGATGATGAGGCTTGGGCTCAAATCTTTGTACAGTGATTTACAATGTATGGTATGTTCCCTTTAGGACAGGACACTTGAGATACTCCTGCAGTTACTAGAGAGAATGAATGAATGAAAAGGAGGGAGATAGCCCATTTAGTCAAGAGCATGCCTGGCAAGCATGAGGACATGTATCCATTTCCCCAGAACCTACAAAGATATCCGGTACATAACACGTATCCAGTGCTGGTGAGATAGAAATTGGAAGATTTTTAGGAGCTGGATTCCCAGCCTAACCTCTTTAGCCTGCTTCAGGTCAGTGAGATAGACCTAGAGAGAAGGAAAGGAAATTAGTATTGAAGATAAGGATGGTAATGTTGTGGACAATGCATGTTAGAAATGGCTCTGCAGACAGAGGTTGCCCTGGGCAGTTGGTAACCTTTTCCAGTTTGTTCCTAAGACAAAGATAGTCTCAGACCTCTCAGACTTCAACATTGAGAATGAGAAGGCAGCTGGAGGGTAACCCTGCACAGCAGGCTGTGCCCATGGGTTTCTCTATCAGGGATTAGGGGTCCTAGTTGCCACGATTTACTAAAACAGCTTTGGCATCCTCTCCTATCTCTGGGGATAGATCCAGCTTCTGGCTTCACGGTGTTGTTGATGTTGTTGTTGTTGTTGTTGTTGTTGTTTTGGTTTGGGTTGGTTTGGGTTGAGTTGGGTTGGGTTTTTTGTTTTGTTTTGTTTTTGTTGTTTTGCATTGGTTTGGTTTTCGTGCTTCATGGACTTAGGAAAAGAAGTTACAGGAAAATTGATAGGCCTACAGATTTTCCTAAGTTGATAGAGGTCTCATCTGAAATGCTTGAGGGCCTGTGTCTGATGGAAGGCAAAAAGGAATAGAGGAAATGGAGTTAAGACTTTTCTGGCCAAGGATACTGGACACTGGAATAAAGGAGGCAGATGCGGGCCTGAGAAAAAGAGTTCTTCCAGTCTGTTTTTCAGAGTTTAAAATGCCTTCCACTTACTGTTGGCACATCCTGAGAGAGGTTTATCTCTGTAGATCTCATTTCTGTGGTAGGACTGGGACTTGAACTACAACATGAAGTTGAATTATCTTCTTCCTCTTCTTGTTCTTATTTGAATTCCACATCCTTATTTTGATTCTTTAGCCTGAAGATAAACTGACCCGAAATGTTTTCTGTCAGATAATACCAAAATTTATGAATCTTGGAGCATCTTTTCTTCCAGCTCTATCATCCAAAAATATGTCAAGTATCATTTCTAGAGCCCCTCCAGCTCAGAGAGAAAGAGTGGGGACTCACAGGTAGACTTGACGTTGCAGCGAATTTGAACTCCACTCTGGTCATCTGTTCACCCTCAGTTAGACATTGCTTCTGACTTTTGTTCTTCCTTTGCCATCCTTGGCAGTATAAACAGAGCCTTTAATAGTTATTGTTCTTTTTTTCCACTCTAATCAGTCCACAAGACTATTTTGCCATGTGCCTGTTCAAACCCCATGTGTGGTTCCTTATTGCCTTCATAATGATAGGCCAGCTACATGGATCAGTGAGGAAAGGGGCTTGCTGCCAAGTCCAAGGACCCTAGTTTGATTCCCAGAATACATACAGTGGAAAAAGAGAACACAGGAAGTCTTGAATCTCCTGCCCCAGCCTACTTCATCCCCACAGCCACTTTCAAGCCCACCAGAGTCAGATACCAGCACTATTCTCACCCTGCTATTCCATCATACACCCCTAACTATAGTCTTTACATATTCAGTAAGTATGAGATATAAAATACTGAATATTTTTTCTAATACTTCATTCTAAGAATTAAGAGAAAGCAATGCTTGAACAGAAATGTCTTGGTTCTAAGGATATTAGAGATCTTACTGATATATATGGAAAAGATAAAACTGATCAACAAATTAATTAAGAAAATAAAGATATTTTTTAAGGTTAAAAAAATGGAGCAATGTGATAATGGAAACTGACTCCCAGGAAGAACTGAATTAGACTGGGTAACTGGGCACCTTCTCTGATTGGTGACATTTTAGCTGAGCTCTGATTACTCCAGGAGAACCAGACACACTAAAAACTGAGGAAGAACCATTTTATGCTCTTACACGAGAAGGAGGGAGGTTATGATAGCTCTCAGGTCAGATGGGTAAGACAGCATAAAGAATGGTCTGAGGCAAAAATGCCCACGAATGAGATAAAGTTTTTGTATCGTTTTTCTAAATGCAAGCACAGGTGAGTCACTGGCCTGCTCCTAGAACAAATGCCTGAAGTTTACTATTAATATCCCATGTAGCTTCTTTGTAGACAACACGTAATGGGTTTAGAAAAAGCCACAGGCAGCTGGGAGAAAAGCACCCTATTAGTACACTCAAGAGATACACAATGACCCCCAATCTTATTATCCGAAAATGACATTTCCTAATGACTGAATTTTCATTTGTATTAAGTAATTGATAATGAGCAGTATCAAACACCATATTGGCATAAAATTGCCAAGGATTTTAGTAATCATCTGGTGAGCTTTGCTTACTCTTTCTTGATCCATTCTCATTCTTGTCTTATGTATTTTGGCTTGGAAATCTAGGCCTCATGGGACATACGCTGCCTATTTTTATATGTCTCATAAGCTAAGAATTGTTGACTTAAATAGGAGAGGGAAAAAAATCTAGTTGGTAACAAATGAAAACAATGTGACATGAACATCCTGGTATCCATGAGCAAAGGTTTACTCACGCACTTGTACTGGTTCGGTTGATCATTGCCAGTGCTTTCATGCTGCGAAGACAGGGCTCTAAGCAGTTGAAAAAGTTTGAGTTGGACATCCAGCGATGTTCTAGTCTAGTTTCCATTGCCATCATAAGATATCTTGACAAAAAAAAAAAAAAAACCCTACAGTTCCTGGATTGTCCGTTACCATGAGGACACCATGGCAAGAACTTACAGTATGACGTGTACTGCTGGAAGCTGAGAGTAAGTGTCTGGGTCCTCATTTGCTGCTGGTGTTTATACTCAGCTACTCTACTTCACTCTAGTAGAGTTTAGGGTCCAGATCATAAGATGACATTGCCTGCAATGGATTTAGTCTTTATATATTGATTAATAGCGATCAAGATAGACACCCATAGCCATCCCAAAGGCTAGATCACTTCCCATTAAGAATCATCCCAAAGGATTCTAGATTGTGTCACATTGACAGTTTACCTAGCCTTCCCAGGCCCTAGAAAACTTATCTTTTGATTCTGTACACACATAGTGCGCAAGTGCACACACACACACACACACACACACACAAATGCATGCAAAAATACACATAAATCACCCTAATAAAATATAACTCTATTTGTTCCGAACAGTTCTTTTATGCTTTATATTGAGTATATGTACATCTCTAAATTCCCGGACATCATCTGCCCCATTCACAGACACTCTCAGAGGAGTGTTGCTCACCACGAAAACAGCATACAATGCTCCTGGAAAGAGTGTCTTTTCCTTGATTGTGCTGGAGCCTTGAGGGTCTCTGTGGTGTGTCTGGACAGTTTTCACCCATCCAAGCAGAAGCGGCAATAAAATGACTAGACTAATCTTAAAGGGTGGATTATGGAGGATCTTATAACTCCCACCTGTCCTTTCAAACCTCAGTAATCTCTCTTCAGATAAGAAGACCCAGCTCACTTCTGTTTCTATGGTTCTAAGCACCCACACTTCCTGCCGACATGATTCATCACTTGCTTTGTTTAATCAATATTTATTCAGCACCCACTGGGTGCTGAATATAGAACAATACTTCCTAGAGGAGTGAGACTAACAAGAGAAGCAGGAGTCTTAAACTTTACCAATTTGTGCCCTAATATGGATAATGAGTAAGGCTGATGATATTGCTTGTGGTTGAATACCAAGAAACAGTAACTGTGTCTGGCGTTTGATACCGATAAAAGAAAGCATGTGTCTCGCCATGCAGTGTTCTTACACTGCAAGCATGAACTTTTTGCCTCTTCACTTTGATGGCATGAGATCCTGCTAACATATTTTGCCTAGCTCCTCAGAATGGCCTTCTGGCAGGCCTTTTTGCTTTCTTTATGGACATACTTTGATGCATTCAAATTCAGCCTTCAAAGTCACAAACCATATAGCTTCATACCTCTATGAAGGAAGAACCTTCCCCCATGAAACCCCACCCTTCACTCCCTCCCCCCGCCCCGCCCCAGCTCCTGATGCTATCCAAGCTTGTGTCTTCCAGCCTTGTTGCTGGCTCACCACCACACAGAGCACCAGACTTTCATTCTGTTCTCACACTTAGCAAACACTTTGCCTCTGTGGGATCTGAGTTTCTTAGTTAGCTGTCCCCTGGGATTCATCTGTGACTTAGTTATAAATGTGACCTCTGTAAAGAATAAGTGTTGGTCTCCAGCCTTTTCTTCTCCTGCATCACATTTACTTTATCACAACACTATAGTGCTTCACTTTAGCGTACCTGTTACAACTTGAAAAACATCTCCACTTTGGTTTCTTTGCTTCCTTGCCTTTTCCCTTGTGGTCCTGGAACACACACTAGGCTTCCATGCAAGTACAGCAGGCACCACTGAGCTGCACCATCACCCTTCAGTTCTCTTTGTGTCACCTTCCTAGAACTCCCTCCTTACCATACTACAGCTCCACAGCCTAAGGATATCTTCCTCCCTTACCACTGTAAGATGTACAGCAACTGAGGTAGCACATGGCACAGAGCAAGTACAGGAATAAATTTAGGCACTGGTAGGAGGGCTCAGTGGTTAAGGTGCTTACCTCATAAGCATGAAGACCAGAGTTCAGACACCAGAAAGTCAAGTAAATTTCAGAAGGGCATGGTGATCTGTTGGGGATTCCAGCCTTAGCTGAATAAGACAAGACTAGCTATATTACTGAATTCTGGAATTGGATAGGACGCCATTCTTCAGTGAATACTGTAAAAGAGCAGTGGAGAACAATTCCTTATATCAGCCTTTGGGTTTCACATACATATACATACATACAAACCATGCAAACACACATACATGTACCATACACACATATACATGAAAAAAATAGAAAAGGGAAAAAATAAGTAATAAAATACATTTCATGAATCTTCTTTCAGAAGCCATCGTGTTGTTATTTTAAGAAATAACTTTGATTCTTTGAAAACCTTTGGAATCAAAGGCCATTCCAGAAATAAAAGTCTTGAGTTTAAAACAAATAGGGTAATTGCCTCAGCTCTATGATGAGAAAACGAAGGTTAATAAGAAATTCTTCTCTTTGACACAAATCAACATATTGCCTTAAAAGAAAGATACTGAAAAATTTGATCCACTCCTCTCTAGAGACCTCTCTGTCTAGGATAGTGCCTGGTACACAGTTGACATCAGCAAAGCTACTTTCCTCTTTCAGAAACTTTAATGTACTAATTTGAATGATTTCCGTTATTAGGGAAAGTAGAAATTAGTTCATCTCCGTAGATTGAATATACAACACACTGTTATCATTCATGAGCATTCAAAAGAGTCTGTCAAACGGTGGGCTAAATGTTCTTCCAGAAGCACTTTTCTTCATCTGGGCATACATGGTAGGAATTACTCACCTCCCATGTGGATTCAGGGACCAGACAACATAAACTTCTCCACTAACTCAATCATAATTTTATTCTATGAAAAACCAGTGTACACACTTGTATTAAATATCCGTGTATTCAAAGACATGTACAGCTTCATCATTGATTTGACTATTGTCGATTTTATCTTTACCTTTTGAAGTTGGTAGTGCTAGAAACAGACCAAAAATAGAGTTGATCGTCAACATACGACTCAATAAAGGAGTTACAGGTTGTAATGGGGGAGGGGGAGCTGAAGAAGGCTTTAAAGGACACACTGAATAATGTTTGATGACTCACAGTAGAAACGAAGGTGACAGAGCCATAGATGACTTTCTTGCTGGGCTGAAGGTGCAGAAAGCTTGGGATAGTATCATTTGAACAATGGAGTTCAGATATTCAGAAATGAGGAACACTACAGCCTGCATTTTTCCCAGTGTTGCCTATTTAGATACTGCAGTACTGAAGTTCAATTTTGAGAACTACCTTCAGTGAGCTCTGCATATATAGCAAGAATACCAATATAAACAGGAGACAATGCTCTCACTTAACTAGGTGGACTTTCTACCACTAGAATGGCCACATTCAAAGTCATAGTTCTCTGCCGTCTGTTCAGTGGGACAAGTAACCTGTTGAAGAAGTCACAGCATCTCCTCAGGGCCCATTTTCTTAGTAAAAGTTCAGATTAGTATTCTAGGACACTCAGATTTACTCAACTGGGAATGTTGTCATTGATGACTGCCAAAACCAAATGGCAGATTGCGTCATGTATCAAGGGCTCACAGTTTTTCATAGTATATTTTTAGTGATTGAAAGCAACTGGTATTTGGGGACTTCCAGACTTTACCACACTGGCCCTTCTAGGGGAGGAAGTTCAAAGACCTTGTTATGGTTAAAGTTACAAAGCAGAAAGGTCATAAGTTTTCTTTTTTTCTGAAACACAATATTTTACAGGAATCAAGATTCTTTTTAATCTGTGGCTTTTCAATATGAAAAGCACACTTTAAATGGCTCATAATGTCTGTATAAGGACATTGCAATTGTGATTTAAAAGCTAAGTAATAGCCTGCGTTCGATTAGATTTGTTCTGAGTTATAACATTCCTCTCATTCTAATGGAAAGGCCCTTGACCAACAATGTAAGCAACGGAAGACAAAATTCAACCATAAGCACCTTGATTTTCACTCTTTGTTTCCTTCCAAACAATATGCTATGTCCAGATGCTTCCAAAAGAAGTGAGGCCTCCAAGCAAGAGTAAATATTAACTCCTCAGATCTCACTGTGAATGATGCCATCAGAAAGTCAATGCAGTGCTATTTAACAGCAAACAATAAAATTGTGTTATTTCCAGGGAAACGCATGGAAGACAACTATTGTATTTGTTCTCTCATATTAAATCCAGAGAGGAAATGTGTGAAATAAAAAGTGAACTATGGGGTACTTAGAAGGGAAAATGTGAGAATAAGATAAAAAGGGTGAATATGGTCAAAGTCTGTTGTATATATAAATGGAATTGTTTTAATGAAGCCTCTTTGAATAATTAATACATATTAATTTAAAAGAATAACAAATGAAAATAACAAAGTTAGGGTAGTGATACAGTTGTAGCTTTGTTTTAAAGATTATATGTAGAGGCCCTCTCTTTGTTTCCTTGTACCCAGAATGTGTGTTCACATGAAGCGTTATACATTAATATTCACAGAAGCATAAACCCCAAATGGAAACAATCCAAATGTCAACCAAATAGTAATTAAAAAGAATTCGGCATATTCAACAATAGTAAGGAATGCTGTATAAAGATGTGCTAAGATTTGGATGAACCTTTAATACGCCATGCTATTCCAGTCACAAAAGACCACTGTTGCGTGGATATTTTCTTGGGGAGATGAAGTAACATCACTTCTTCCTCATAAGACTCAAGGACAAATGAAAGTAATATTCAATCCAAATTTTCCCTTGGAGCCAATGAGCTTGTTGGGCTTAGTTACAGACCATGAGTGAGAAGGTTTGGTAAGAGCATAAGTGACTCAAAAGCCACCAAACTAGAAAATCTCCACACAGCATGGATGATGGCTTCTCCATGGCTGCATAGATGGAGCACCTTTCGTTATTTTCCCCCACCTATATACTCTAGCATGTCTGCAAAACCTTTAGGCCATATGCAATTAAGACTGAATTAAATAAAAATCACTGTTAAAGAAAAGAATGTTTCATCCTTAATTCCTTAGGGAGTGGAAGATATACCTTAAGTCTAGAGCAGTGGATCTCAACTGGTGGGTTACAACCCTTCTGATGGTCAAATATTAGCTATCCCACATATAAGATATTTACACTACGATTACTAACAATAACAAAATTGCAGTTATGAAGAAGCAACAAAATAGTTTTATGGCTGGAGGCCACCACAACCTGAGGAACTGTATTAAAGAGTTACTGTTGTGTTTTATAAAATATAAGGAGAAGATGGAATATGTTTGGTAGATGTGTAGTCAGGTGTTGGGAAAGAGGTGCCTCTGCAGGCCCATACTGAGGTATCCCTTCCCCCTGAGGGACCAGCCACAGGAAGCTATAGTATAGAATAGAGTTTATTCAGGGCATAGGGAGAAGAGGTGAGGGAGTAGAGACAGAGAAAGGCAAAGAGGGAGAGTAGAGGAGTAGAGGCCGGCCATGAGCATGTAGGGAAAGAGGGGGAGCAGGAGCAGGGAACAGAGCAAGGACAAGAAAGCAAGAGAGAGAGGAGGGGGCAAGCAGCCCCTTTTATGAGTCAGGCATGCCTGGCTGTTGCCAGGTAACTAAGGGGGGAGCCTAGACAAAATGCCAACATTCTCCCATTTTGGTTTAATTAAAAAAGAAACATTAGAAAGAGGTGATGGTAGAGAAGGAATATGGTCGTCATGATCTTTAGCTACTTCCTGCTGACTTTGGGGCGACATGTCTCTGGGAAACCTAAGAAAACGGGGATGAGAATGTTGGTCCAGTCTTGGGAGACTTGCTGTCCAGGGTCTGTGGAATCGTCTATGGATAGATTGGAAGGAACAGGTGCAGTAGAAGCATCTGTGAGAGTAGATTGGAGCATCTGGTAGTTGCTTCTCTGGAGCTGTCCTGGATGTAGTAAACTCGTGGACTTGAGAAGATGCTGAAACACACACACACACTCACACACTAGGTAGAGAATAAGGTTAACTACATTTGGGAGAAAAAAGTTTTTCTGGAAGTTTAGGTATGCATTTGAAAATACATTTGAAACCCTTAGGTCTTGGTGGTTGAGGAAGAGTATTAGAAAGGTTAAGAACCACTGGTCTAGAAGATGAATCACAGAAAAAGGTGAAAGAGTTTTTCCAGTGCTTTACTGGTCTGATAGTAGAAGACCTTGAACCTTACTGACATACTTAAATAGTGTAATGACTAAGTTGTCATGCTGGACCTTGCTGGATTGTGATTGCACACTACTTACAGATGGCTCTTCACAGTTTATGTAACCTATAGTCTATGGTTTAGTCAGAACTAGAAGAGACTCCCAATAGAACACAGTGAAATTATTAAAGAGACACCCTCACATAGTTTGCAATACATAAGAAAAAACACAATGGTGCTGGTACTTTCTGAATGTGGTAAAATGTGTTTATAAAGCAAGTATAGTAAATGTGTCTTCTCCAATAGATCTGAGCATGGGTGTCTTAACCTCCTAAATTATGTGGCATTTCCTTTTCAATTCACAATTAATCCAGGGGAGATCTTAAGCATGAGTTACTTGCTCACTGTGGAACTGCTCACATCTCAGTCAGGACTTAACCAGCCATCCATTTGTCCTTGCCTTTAACAGCTGGGATCTATTATAGGTACTGACATAGGGAGCCTTCTCAGCCCTGGGATAGTAAAAGCAATCCACCCCAGACTTTAGCAGTGACATTTAGCCAACTGAGAAATGGTCCCTGTGCACTTAGGCTGAAGTCTAATCTAGAGTCATTTTAGCCAGCAGAACAGTTTCTGCAACAAAACCACAGAGACTCCTCGGTATAGCATAGAAGGAACTAGAAAGTAACAGGGCTGCAGTCAAAGATACTGAATATCGTGAGCCTGAAACTGCAAACACACACTTGAGGCCTTCAGTTCAGATGCGCTTTCCTTTCCAAGTGCCTGACAATACCTCCCTTATAAAACGCTTGCCACCAGATGAGGAGCTCGGCTGAGTGCCAGTGCTGTCTGAGATCTGGTCCATGCTACTGAACTGTACCAATTGTGGAACAGAGCTTTATTAAAGAGAACAGGAAGTCTGTTGTGGCCAAGGCAATTTGTAGTGGTCTGAAAGCATAGACTTCTCAGAAAGGAAATTCTTTTTAAATGTATTAATACCCTTAGCAAGTAGGACTCTTTAACCTTCTATTTTGAGCAAGTTACTTGTGCTCTACCACAAGCACTCTAAACAAATATAAAATAAGTGGAAAGGGACCAAAGTTTTGAAAGATTTAGCCTCGTGGCCTTTTAGTTGTTTCAGACAAATGTCCCAGTGTTCTACTGAGATAGTTAGCATGTTACAGCATGCACACACATGCAGATGCACACTGCCATTCTTATGCCATGTGTGTGTTGTACAAAGTGTTTGGCATACACAGAAGTTGCAAAATAATGTTCTAGATTTATCACAGGGTTTCAATCATGAGCATGATTCAACTACAATGGTCTTATTTAATGGAAGATCAGCAGCATTTCTTGACTATAAATTCATCAGGAAGCCTCCCATGCATTGCACATATGATGAGGTGGGTTTCCTAACACTACAGGAGTGATTTCTAGCCTCATGTGTTCCACATGGATATTAACTTACAAACTTGTGTATCTTCATGATGCTAGGTCACTAACGAAATAACCATGTTATTCATGCATATCTTTTTTATACTGAACCCAGCTCCTGAAACTCACTGTTTTGTTTTTTAACCTGCTAAGCCAATTAGGTACCTACTCTTCTTTACCAGCCAGGCAGTATCCTAAGAGGACAATAAGTTTGTGGAGTCACTGTGAGCCTTGTTTGGAATCAAGTTACTCGACATCCCACCAGCCTTAAGGGATGTGTTAGAACAGCTGCAATTTAATAAATGAAAATAAAAATAAGAAACTAATGTCATTACTTTGGGAAATAAGAAAAATATTGACACTCTTTTTTTGTTGAACAATATGAATGTATTGTATTTTTTTATGTTATAGAAAACAAATTTGTAACCTTACTCTGCAATACTTTCTGAAAACAAGACAAGTAGCCCTGTGTATCCGTGAACTGTCTTTCCAAAGTCATGCCTGGGCCACTGAAATCTAAACAAGAATCCTCAAGGGTCAGTCTTGACAGTTATTAGTATTCGCAGAGAGGCAACAACAAAGAAGCAACTTAAGGGAGGAAATGTACAAAGAATTAGAAATAGAAAAAAATGCAGATATTGCTAACCTGGCTTCATTGTACTCTATACAGAAAGAACCACTTCCTGGTCTGTCTGCAGACTTCTGCTTCATCTGCAAGATCTATACTTGTTCCCTTTGTCTCTAGTAAGCTTAATTTGGCAGTCCAGCCCTAGCATCTTCTTTCCTATAGGCGTCAAGACGTCTCAAAGCTTGATGAGCTTGCCCTGTAGCTGTATTTCAAGCCAAGCATTACTTTCACTGAATGGAGTATCAGGAACACTTTTTTTTTTAACCGTTACTTTAATCTTCTGATCTTAGATTCACATGACACTCTTCCTCTTTCATATGTTGAAACCCACGCTTCCCACATGCACCAACATGCACATACTCCTGAAAATACTTCCATGTATCATATGCATTCACACAGGAATACACAGATTGACATAGCACACTCACAAACAGCATGCAAACTTATGGCACCTATACACACTATAATAACACAGCCTTATGTACAACTACAACCACATACCTGCACGTACTATATAGACATGCTCATGCACCCAGTGAGCCACTGGCCACACCCACACATAGCAGAAACTCTGATGCTCTTACATACATTCACATGTGCTTACACTGAACACAAACTGCATACACACACTTGGAAAATTCAACAGATAACCAACTAAGGGCTCTATTGAACATTAAGGTTATGGCAGTGACAAAAAAGCAAATTATTTTCCCACATGGAAATAGGCATCAGAGCCGAAGGGAGCGTTTAAAGAATATCCCAAACCTGAGATCAGGAATGATCCACACAACATGGCTACTGTTGACCGAGCTGGCTGCAACACCCCTGAGCTCAGAAGATGAAACTCCAAGACATCTCGTGTACCTATTTTTCCTAAACAAACAGTGGGTTTTGAGATTCTTACCTGTTTCAACCACGAATCCAGAAGTATGCCTTACATCAGGACCAGTTTAAATAAACTGTAGTTCGAATCTCAGAAACTCTTAGGAATCATTTTTGTTTGGCAGAATGTGTATATATGTTATAAAAACTCTCAGTGATTGGTACCATGAGTGGGACTGTCAGTCCTTTGCCACATAATCATGAGAGTGTACAGACGGAAAGAAGTCTTTGACCGTGATACAGTTACTAGAAAAAGTATAAACCAAAAGCTGGAGACAGAGCAAAGGAAAACAACCTTTGAAATTCCAGTCTAGATGTTTCAAGGCAACTTTACATATCTGTCTATGTGAGCCTACTTAACAGAATGCTATTTGTTTAAGTAGCTATTTGTTTGAATTTGTGAAAAATCCTTAAATTATTTTAACAGAAAATAACATTTAAAATAAATCCTATTTGTTTCAAGCCCAGATTTATTGTACTTCCTTTCATCTATGTGTATACACAGACAGACAGACACACACACACACACAACATACACACACACGCATACACACATGCACACTTCATAAACAGGGCAAAGTTAGCACGTTACTATTTACAATAGGATTTTTGTAAGTTTTTAAAACTCATTTCAAATTTATTTTAACATGAACAGCAGGAAGAGTAACAAAAGATTCCAATAAGAAACAAGTCACGTACACAGATGTTCACATTATTTTCCTCTCAGTAATAAAAGCGATCTTAAAACTTCTGAGCTGCACAGATGAAGCAGTAACTAGGGGAATGGCGTAGCCATGTTTTTAAGGCTGTTTGGCTCATTCTCATTTTATAGGGATTAAAGTAGTAAGGGCGGTAAGGGCGGGGCAGCTTCTCTGCTGAACTCTATGACAATCTGTTCTGGTGTTTGTGGGATAGTGGTTCACTTTGCTTTCAAGATGGAAGGCTTAATTTCTTTTCATTGCTCCTCCCAGACAGCCACGGTTTCTTGGGATATCCGAACACTGTATTCAACGGTACCGGAAGAGGCGGAGCACAGGGCAGAAAGTCTGCTGGTGAAAGAGGTAAGTACGAGTGGTGCTTTCATTAATCGCACTCTAAAAACGTTAGCTTCCACCCCCAGCCACCATGCCAGGCAGTCTTAACTGGCTTTCTACTACTATCCAACAGGGTGCTCATCTGCAAATGAGAATTTTACAGATTGTCTCAGTCGCGATGTCTTTAAACCTCTGCGTGGCCCTACATCTTTCTGTAGCCATTTTTGATTATGTGGTAACTGTTCTGTTTTAGGATTTTCTTTCCTTTGTTCTTTTCTTTAAACATGCACAATGAGAAGAGTTTTCGTATGTTAATAGCAAGATTTGATTTGGTTTTACTACTTCAGACAGCATGTGTAAAACGAAGAAGCCTGCACTTCATGAGACTGTTGGATTGTAGGGTATGTTTTTTAGAAATATAGTTCTCTTGACTGCTATGAAAAGGGGTGCTGATAAATTTCTCCGGACATCTTGACAGACTGAAGTGAATTCAGTTGGTGGAACAGCTTCTTCATCTTGTAACCGGGCACCAGGCTGCACAGAGCAGCTGAATAGCAGGAGTTTACAGGATGAATGAAGCCGACCTCTTCTTTACACACAATAATGGGTTAGAGTGCAGAATTACACAGGTTAGCCGATAGAGGAAGGGTCTGAATGTTTATTTTAAGAAAGTGGTGTATTCTGATTAGGATTCTAATGAAACTTTTATGACACTTAATAATCAAGTTAGACTGTTTAGCCAGGTTGTCTTATATGTCGTTCACCATAAACTGCACATTCTTTATAAAGACTGCAAATTTGGGTACTGGATTTAGTTCCTGATGCCTTCACATTTTGTTGTAAAGGAGAGTAGAATCTTTGAAGAATATTTCCTTTTCTTACTGTTAATTGCTAATATATTTAACATCTTTTAAGCTATTGATTTCAATACAAATAACTAATTCATCAAATTCTGGATGATGATTTTATTTTTAGATTCATAATTACATCATTTTTAAATGATTAGATTTTTTTCTTCTTTTCAAATAAGAGTATTACATCCTTAATTTTTGTCTTATTATATTATCTAATATCCCCAAACTAATGTTGAATAATAATGTTAATATTGAATGTGCTGTTGTCTGATTTATTTTGATTTTAGGGGGAAGCCATTATAATCTTTTTCATTCTATAATATACCAGCTTTTATATTGGTTTCTGATACGGCATTATTGCCTTTTACGAAATACCTTTGAGGTACTTATGCATGGTTCCCTTTCACCAGAAGGCCTAATCAACTGATATACCACTTTTCTCATATAGCTCAGCACTGAAGTAAAGTTCACAGATTCTTTACTTGTTTATTTGCATTTCTGTTATACAATTTCTTATTCATCTTGAGTTATTACCCTAATAGGCTGTTAGACTCATTACTGCTGTTTTATTACAAGCTTTTGCACCTATAGACATGAGTCCATTTTGCATCTTATATAGAATACATTTGCATCATGTTTGCATAAGCATGAGTAGAATTCATTTCTAACTGCTGCCTCACTCTGTTGATATTACAAAAAAAATCTACCTATTAAAAAATAAAGTGTGGATACAACAATAGAAGATGCAATAGTGACTGAAAGATTGACAAGACACTATTAAAACTTCTGGGGAACAAATGCATAGTTTTACAAGACACAATGAATGGAGAAGGAAACCTTGTGTAATTCCATTGATATCACTGGATGATCATGAATTCACTGTACAACAAAGAATGTGCCAGCAGCAACAGAAAAAAAAGAGCCATGTTTAATTAGCCATTGCTGAGAAATAAAACCAGTGAGATCTGTTTTAGAAAGTTTTTAATCACACATGTGAGCAAAGGATGTATACATTTTACCTAAAAGGATCACTGTGCTAACAGCTCCCGAGAATGCCAAATTCCCACTTGTACCTGAAATTGTACCTGAAGTGCTAATGCCTGTAAAGATCCTAGAGTATTAAATCAAGTCTGATAATCTGTCCGTGTTTTCAGTGCCTGTGGTTGGCTGTGTTTTCATGGATAGCCATTGCCTATGAGCAACTGAGCACCAAAGCTAACTGCTGGGCAGACCAACTTGTTTCTTTAGGTTTTGGGTAGTGATCAGAATTGAAATTTGTTTGATACCTCAAAGAATTAAGTTTTCATAAACTGAGAAGCAAATATATCAAGTCAAAAAAGTGGATAAACCGCACTTTTTTTCTATGTCACACAAGAAATAAACAAAGGGGAAAAACAACAGTGTCTAAGGAAGGTGATGAACTAGCAAATAAGACAGATAGCTCCCGGGATGGAGGGATGGCTCAGTGGTTAAGAGCACTGACTGCTCTTCCAGAGGTCCTGAGTTCAATTCCCAGCAACCACACGGTGGCTCACAACCATCTGTAATGGAATCTGATGCCCTCTTCTGGTATGTCTGAAGACAGCTACAGTGTACTCATATAAATAAAAAATAAATGAATCTTTAAGAAAGACAGTACCCAGAGTCCCCACCGAAGGGCAAGCACCTCAAAAAAGATTTCACTGTCCAGTGTTTAGAAATATTTTGAAAGGTCTGTTTCTCTTATTACCTAAGAAAGAAACTCCACATGAATAAACATTTAAATTAGGAAAAAAAATGAAACAAAAGTTACAAAAGGGTAGGAGAACATTTTAAAATGAAAACAAGGAAGACTGACAAATGTAACTCCGTAAAAGTTTAAATTTCAGTATGACAACTAGGATCCTATATGCAGGATGCATATAAATTCCTAGCAGTCCAAGTTTTAAAGATGTATTGTTCAGTTTATATGTGTGTGTGCCCGTGTGAGTTGATATACTCCCTGTACACACAAGTAGCTCTGGAAACAGGACACCAGATCCCATGGAACATGAATTTTATGCCACTGTAAAATGACATTAATGGGAGCTAGGAACCAAGCATGGGTCCTTTGCAGGAGCACTTAGTGCTCTTAACTACTAGGCCATTTCTCCAATATTCAGGATTCTGCAGATTTTCATATGAAAAATACAACTCAAGGGAATATATCCAAAAGATAGCCATAGGTAGGTAAATAGAGTTAGCCAAGAGCCAAGGTTTTGTTCCATGTACTTGTGGCCTTAAAAATACAAATTGAATCAAATTTTTCATGTACTAGCTGAAGTACAAAAAAATTAAGATGAAAGTGATTTATTATGGTGACAGTAAAGGGGAAATGCCATTGCCACATGGTTCAAAAGAATTCTATAGCTTTTGAAGTGTGATCCACAAATAACTTTAAAGCATCAGGTATAGAGAGAGAGCAAAACAAACATAAATATGTGCAGATACAATTACAAGCATGTGCACTAATGATTTGGAAATTTTTAAATATCAATGGGGATTCTGTTTAAAGTATTTTATTAGCATATCTATGTTTTGTAATAATACACAACCAATAAAAGCCAGGCAGGCATGGTGGTACTTAATTCCAGCACTCAGGAAGCAGAGGCAGGTAAATCTGTGAGTTTGAGGCCAGCCGGGTTTACAGAGGGATTTTTAGGGTAGTCAAGGTTACACAGAGAGACCCTGTCTTGAAATTCAAGTGTGTGTGTGTGTGTGTGTGTGTGTCTGTGTCTGTGTCTGTGTGTCTGTGTGTATGTGTGTATGTATGTGTGTATATATACTCTGTTTGAATTTGTGTGATACATTGTAATGAGAAAAAAGCTAGTCACAGATTGTGAAGTATGATATTACTAAAGACATAAAACTCATAAGTCCATGCATAAGTATGCAATATTAGGTCTTGTAGGGCAAAGATATATATATATAAAGTTAATTTTTCAATTGAAAACAATTTCTGAGTAATTAATTCAAATTTATTTTGAAATGCTGCCAGAACTGGAACCCAAGGGCATGGCCAGTTAACCCAAATCCCACAACCAATTCAAAATCTCCTCCACCAATCTTTAACGTCATGTCTCCAAGCTTAATGCTGTCACCTGGAAACCACACGTGTTCAGCACAGGAGGTCTCCCAGGTGTGTGATCCTCGTGATCTGAAGTTCTGTGTTTCCAGAGCCGCTGCTCCATAGCTTCCAGTGTCATTCACTCTGCGGCTAAGAAAGTCACCTTTCATTGGCAACAGGTGAACTGCAGATTTTGCCTTTCTTTTGTTACTTTTCCTGTGGGGAACCGCCTTCCCTGTGCTTTAGTTCCACTTTGATTGCGTTCACCCACTTGCAGACTTCTCTGTCTGCCACTCTCTGCTTCCCACTTCTCAAAGAGAAGAATTCCTCAAAAGAAGGGAAATAAAGAAGGAAAGAAATCGTTTTGTTTTTCTGTTAATTTTCTGTATCATCAACAGCACAAAAGGCCCCAGATTGTGCTTGTTTTGAAAGATGGAGATGAAGCAGAACCAGTGCTTTACCATCAGGAAGCAGGAAAATCCTACTCACACATGTCCCTCAGTAGCAATGGAATAGCAATAGCCAGGCCTGCAGGTGGCAGA
>NW_021620661.1:2245302-2260088 GCF_004785775.1 Grammomys surdaster
GGAGATGTGGAACACTTAACTCCAGTTGTTAAAACACAAAACAAAACAAAAAACTTATGCTCTCTCCCAACAAAATTAGGATTAATAAAAATATTCATTTTTGTATGTATATTGCCTTCTACAGTTAATAGTTTTATTGATGAATGAGGTTCTTGTTTCCTGGATGAAAGTTTTGTTGGAAGTTTAGAGGCCTCATTTGGTGTGTACTTTTTAAAAGATAATTTTGAAGTAAGGCTTATTTTATAGCCTTGAAATTTTAATAGGGATATTAAAGGATATTAAATATAAAATTTAATGAAGCTAGTAAAGGTCGGCTTTCCTATTTGGTCTGCTCTCATTTGCACATGAACATTCAATTTCTATCATAGACCATAGATTAGGTGTTCAAAAGCAAACTGTTAGTGCCACTTTTATTAATACTAAGCACACAAAAGATAAGAAAGGTAAATTAAATGCATTTAGAATTGAGTGATTGCAGGATAAAACATACCACGAAAAGTCCTGATGAAAATATTGGAAAAATTATCCTTTTTCATATTAGTAACCTGAAGAAGTTGTCTGTTTGCTAAAATCTCTAGAAAAAAAATAGTCTTGGTAAATACAAAGAAAGAGGCATTCCAATTTAAGGTTGGCTTCTTCATCTGAACAATAATCCCCCTTCCCCACAGAATGTTCATCAGTGGAAAGAAATCCGTGTACTCGTTGGGAAACTTGGCATATAATACTATAAATTCATATTTTGAGTTGAAACGGAATCTTCCGGTCGTATTGAATTATAACCCAGGTCTCATGTTTACATGAGAAGAATGTTTGAATCATAAAACAATTGCCAAGGCATTTTAGTGTCAGCCATTATTCACATCCTAAAAAGTTACTAGGAAGATCTTTCCAAAGGATTACAATATATATTTCCAGGCTAGGCCCAAGTGTTATTTGTAAAAGTTCAGCTGATTGCCTAATAGAGCACATTTTAAGAAAATAAACCAACATTTGTCTCATTTTTAGCTTACAATTAGCAGAGATGCTGTGGGACCCTTCAGCCTACTCTCCATTGCAAAACAACAGCAGGAAAAGCAATGGAAACGGCCTTTACTTCTTTGATTTGTGGCGGGTACTTCATAGGCATTCTGATTACAATGAGCATAGTGACTCTGCATACTTAACATATCACACCATCAATTCCCTGTGAGTTTTTTAGTAGCTATTGTTATTTAATGTGCATTGGTGTTTTGCCTGCGTGTGTGTCGGTGTGAGGATGTCAGACGTACTGGAACTGGAGCTGTAAGCAGGCATGAGCTGTCATGTATACTGGGAGTTGAACCTGGGTCCTCTGGAAGAAGAGCCAGTGCTCTTAACCACTGAGCCGTCTCTCCAGCCCCTCCCTCATGGGATTTTTTTTTTTTTTAAGCAGAATTAAAGTTCATTCTATAAGATCTTTCTGTACTATCTGAAAGTAGGTCATGCATATGTCACAGTTTTGTAGTGTCTAATATTTTTACTTCCCAGCTAAGTGTTTGACAAGCTCATTAGCTGTCCAACTTGGTTTTAGACAAGCAGAAATTAATTGTTGTACATTAAGGGAACACACAGTGTGGGTGATCCAACTGAAGAAGCCATTGTTCCCTGTGCCTTTTCTTTTGTTTCTATGGTACCCGTGTGTTAGGTGATCACGCGCCCTGCTTTGTAGGAAAAAATCCCTTGTGCTGTTGACCTGGCTAATGGCACCTCTGTTCCCGCTGAAAGGTCTCATGTAGGCAATAAATTATCCAGTCATCCTTTGAATGTGCAATTTGCCTTTATTCACTTAATTTCCTGATGCCCCATTTTCAACATGGATTCAATAGCCATGGCACGAGTATAAAAATTGTTGTATTTTACAAATGTAGAATTACTCAGTGAGAATGAAGGACCACAATGGTTTCTTTTATGGTCGCATTCATTTTTCTGGCAAGAAACTACTTATGTGTTTAAATAAACCTCCATAGCCAGAAGGGAAAATAATTTTGTGACTAATAAGCCATTTGTTACCTTTCAAGTACTCTGTAGCCAGAATCTAATCAGCAGCCCTTTGAAGAGGTTGACAAATTGTATTGCCAAACAGAAATTGCTAGTTCAGAAATTGTAACATGATTTGAATTGATCCCAATGCTCCTCTGAAGAGGGAGAGAAAGGGGAAAATGAAATATTTTCTTTATACCACTTTGTGGGTGTCACTTGTAACTCCCCACTTTTCTAAAGTATTTAGATTCTTCAGTTATTTTTTTTAAAGGGGGGCTATTAGTTGTTATAGTTTTAATATAAAATGTCCCATATTGGCTCCTGTGTTTGAAGAATTGTGGTGCAGCTAGTGGCAGTGTTTTAGAACCTTTAGAGGGTGGACCTAGTGGAGGAAATGGGTTACTTGGTGTGAAGCACTGAGTGTTGTATGCAGTCCCTACTTCCAGAACTTTCTAGGATTCTTTACTTGTAGCAATGTAAACAAGAAGCCTCACACTGAACTGTGCCTTCCCTATCATGAGCTGTGTACTTTCAAACTGTGAGCCAAAATAGACCCTTCCTCCCTCTAGTTTCCTCTTCTCCTGTAATTGGTCACAGTGAAGAGAAAACTAATTAGTTATTATTATTATTATTATTATTATTTATCAAATACATATTGAATAGCCTCTGTGATGATTTGTATATGCTTAGCCTAGGGAGTGGCACTATTAGGACTTGTGGCCCTGTTTGAGTAGGTGTGTCACTGTGGGTGTGGGCTTTAATACCCTCATCCTAGCTGCCTGGAAGTCAGTCTTCCATTAGCCGACTTCAGATGAAGATATAGAACTCTCAGCTCTTCCTGAACCATGCCTGCCTGGATGCCGCCATGTTCCCACCTTGTTTATAATGGACTGAACCTCTGAACCTGTAATCCAACCCCAATTAAGCGTTATCTTTATAAGACTTGGCTTGGTCATGACATCTGTTCACAGCAGTAAAACCCTAACTAAGACAGCCCCCAAAAGTAAAATCATGTGTTAGAGTGGATAGTACTGTTTTTAAAACCTGTATATAGGGGCTGGAGAAATGTCTCACTGGTTAAAAGCACTTGTTGCTATCACAGAGGATCTGGCTTCAGTTCACAGCACCCATTTGGCAGCTCATAACTACCTGTAAATCCCATTCCAGGGGATCTGAAACCCTTTTCTGGTTTCTACAGGCACCAGGCAAGTATGTAGACCATAGATAAAGATTCAGGCTGTTATCCACATAAAATAAAGGCAGGGGCTGGAGAGATGTTTAAGCAGTTAAGAGCAGTGGCTACTCTTGTAGAATCCTTGTGCTCAGCTCCCACACCCCAGCTAACAACCACCTGTTGTTAGGGTCCAAGATCACTGGAACATGATACCCCAAACTAGAATAGTATGCAAAAGCAAAGAACATTTATTCAGCTGAATTTTCTATATGCAGGGGTCTCCCCATTTGTGAATGTAGACCCCCAGTGGGCTTGCAGGCCCAGCTTTTATTGTCAGTTAGGGAAATTCCAGGGAGGGGTATGTGCCCTTTTACTCTTGACTGATTAGTTCTATCTTTAGTGTTCTGACTAATTCTATAGTTGGATAGGCTCTGAAGACCATCCTGGGGTGTGGGGAGGGCACTTATTCTTCCTAGCTACCTATTCTTACTTCAGGCCAGATGACAAGGTGTTCTCAGTTTGGCTGCCCACAGCTATGGTTGCCTGGATCCGGTTCCTGGATCCAGGTTCTCATTTCTGGGAAACAGAAACTTAGGCCTAGTCTCCCAAACTGTCAGTTTACAGCCTGTCATGGTGTCAGCCTGGCTCTGAGTTTAGTCCTCTCACTGTAGCTAAGTTCCAGGGGATCCAATGTCCTTTTCTGGCCTCCATGGGCATTACACACAAACATGGTTCAAATACATGCAAACAAAATGCCCATACACATAGCATACGATAAATAAACTATTTTTAAGTAAATGAGTTTATAATATGCATGAGTTATTAGCATCCATGGCTTAAAGGTGGGACCTAATGCCCTAAGTCAGAGTGATGAGAACCAGGCCATGTTATCACTTGGACAAAATGATGGATTCTGTCTGATGAAGTAGCAGTGTTTCTTTACATCATTTGGAATCACTTGTGGCGTTTCATTATGTGTGTGTGAGTGTGTGTGTGTGTGTGTGTGTGTGTGTGTGTGTGTGTGTGTGTGTTTGTGTTGAATATATATGCATATATTCAACACCTTTACAGAGATTCTGACTTTATGGCATTCAGGTAGAACTCAGAGACCCTAAAGTATTCATGGACCTGGTTTTTAAAACACTATCATGATTGCTCAAAAGCCTGTGATCATGTCAAGGTTAGCTAGGATTTTTGTATCTAAGCATGTACAGGCAGAGATGGAAAAAATAAATAGAGACACTTCAAACAAACTGGTAAATGATTTTTTAAAAAGTGTGCAGCAGGACATCTCTGAAAAATTACTAGTTCCACTAGTTCTTTCTCAGTCTTCCACTTTGAAGTACACGGTGCCAGTCTCCAAATGAAAAGGGGTGGGGAGCTGATGTCTTGACACCAGAGCTAGGCACCAAGGGTGAGGAAGTCCAAAAGGGCAAGTGGAAGGCACTGCCTTGATGCAACTTGTAGAACTAGCCTGTGACTCTGGATTTTAGCTTTGCTTTTGGTCAAAGAGATGCTGCAGCCACAATCATTGCTGTTTCTAATGATCGTTTTAGAGTGACTGTGTGGGCTGCAACAAAGAATAGAGAGTAATTTTCTATGCATAGCATTTGAAAGTGAAGTGCCATCGCTGTGCAGGAAAAACGTGATGTGTTTATAAAATGTGCCGTCTTCAGCCGAATCAGAGAAATTGCAGATTGAGAAGGGGGTCTCAAGAGCCATCCAGCCAACCCTCGATTTTCACCACCCTACCACCTAACATGAAATCTTGCCAGCAACTGCAGAAGAAATACAATGAGAACAGAATTCTTCAAAACTACTGCTACTGCTTCTCCCCAAGCTCTCCTTACACAAACCAAGGAAAACAAGTTGTTATTGGCAATTGAATTGAATGTGAGTTGTAGAATGGATCAAACTTGGAGGAAGAATTGATTATTTTTTAAAGCAAATATTCATGGAGTCCTTTTTTATGCTAAGTGTTGTATAAAAGTTCTTGTCTTTTGTCCTTGTAAACTCAGTGTTACTTAGATGAATAGAGAAAGTTAGAATTACTAAGCTACTCATTTGAGATACCACAGATAATGAATGAGACAACAGAATTCAAAATCAGACCTGTCAGAATCTAGGACAAAAGCAAAACACCATCAAACTTTTTCAGAGTATGGACCAGATGTGTTATAGAAAGCAATAGGCATTGATTAAACAATGCATATATTTTCTGAATGGACTTTTGGAGCCAGACAAATTGTATTTGAATTTTTCTCTCAATCACACATGGTCCTAAGTAAAGAAACAGATCTCTTCCTGTCTCTCTGATCTATTAAGTGAGAGCAGTAAAATCCCATCAAGTGCTTAGTAAGATGATATGTAAAGTGACTAGTAGCAAAATATCTGACAAGTATTGGCAATGGGATAGAGACAAAGGAGAGAGGAAGGGGTGAAAGGAGAGAGAGAGAGAGAGAGAGAGAGAGAGAGAGAGGATGGAGGGAGGAAGAGAGGAAGGGATGGAGAGAGGGAGGGAGGGAGGGAGAGAGGGAGGGAGGGAGAGAGGGAGGGAGGGAGGGGAGCAAAGAGAAGGAGGAGGAGGTTGGAGAGGAGGAGGTTGAAGAGGAGAAAGAGGAGGAGGAGAAGGAGGAAGCTCATTGCTTTTAGCCAGTAAATTTAATAAGTAGCAAATCTTGAGGTCAGTTAAATGTATGGCCTATTGCAAACAATATGTGTAATGCATGTAAGTATACTTTATTTATCATGGTTGGAATAGCTACCCTTAGGAAGAAAAGTTCAGTGAATCCTAGACCTGTGCCTCTGTGTCCCACTAACACATTTCAGATCAGTTTTGCCCCAGAAACATCTCACCCAGCCCCATGTTCTGAGCACTCAGAAGCTGAGTCTGAGATCCTAAAAAGTAAAAACTATTTGACTAAGATCATTGGCCAATATTTTTTAAAATGAGAAAATATTTAAACTACTTTGAAAATTCTGTCCCAAAGATAGCATCCAAAGTGGGTACTACTTAGTGGAGGGTCGAGAGGCCATAGACAGGAAGACATGAGTCTTTTTGATAATGGCATCAGATTTGATGTGATCATAAAAACAGGTTACTTGTTTCCCTACTGTAAGTCCACACTCATGTCACCCTTTCTGTAAGACCCACCCAATTTAAATCACGTCTCCCACCCCCTTCCTCTGCTGAGATCTTTCTTGTGACATTTCCATTCTCTGACACAAGGCATAACCTGTAATTTTTGCATTTTTTTCACCAGCCTTTCACAGTGACATAAAGGAGAGGTAGATTTCTATTTATTGTTCACTGGGAAATTCTTACAACCTAGAACTACTTCTGGGTCATATCGAGTCCTAAGAGTGTTAGATGAATTACTGAATGAATAATCTTCAAATTTAGTAGATTTGGGTTAGTGAATTATTATAGTATGAGACCTCATTCCACCTAAAGGGAAAATGTAGAAAGCAAATCTAAATGGGGCTGTTGTGGCATATCCCAAAGAAGACTGCTCAGACAGGGGTTTAAACCAATAGAAAGTCTTTATTAACTAGCCATCAACTATACTGGGTGTTCTGGAACATAGTGTGGTGCTGAACCTTTCTCAGGGCAACCTTTAAGCACAAAAAACTATGTCCTGGGCTGACACACTCCAGTTAACCAGAACAGTTACTACATGTGAAACTACAGAAGCCAAAAAGCAAAGTTAGTATATTTTTAAGACTTTCCCAGGACTATGGATTTGATGGATTAAGTCTTTGCTTTAGTTTGGGCAGGTGGTGCTGTCTTTTTGCTAAGTTTTACATACTTTCATCATGGAGTCGGTTGTATTCAAGTTTCAGGGCATACACACTGAGGTCTTGGGCCCTGTTATAGGGACTCCAGATGCAAATGTGTGGTATCATGGTTGCCAAACATGTTCAAGGCCCTTGGCTCAGTCCCTCGTACCACCCAAATTAAAACAATAGCAAACGATAAAGGAAAGCAAAAGGAAGTAAACAATAAGTCCTTACAACATATTAACTGAATAAAAATAATATCCATATACAAATATAAACAGAAACAAACTAGAAAAATAGACAAGAAAAATAATAAACCATATTTTAAAGGAATAAAAATAGGGAGTGGGTGTCACTTTCCATTTTAAAGCACATTGTCGGGGCTGTAGAGATGACCAAGTTATTAAGAGTATTTACTGCTCATACAGAGAACCAAAGTTTGGCTCCCAGCATACACATGACAGGTCACAACCCTTTGCTCTTCTAATTTCAGGGAATCTGATATCCTCTTCGGGCTTCAAAAGGCACCAGGGACACACATGACGCACACATATTTAGCCAGGCAAAACATTCATACACATAAATTAAAAATAAAAAAAAATCTCAAAACACATTTTGTCTCACATGAAAATGGCCATAATTTAGGAAGCAAGGAGAAGATAAGGGAGGAGGAATAGCCAACCACACTCCTGGGAGTCCAGACAGCCTGGCTCAGCATGCCCTTAGCCTTTCTGCTCCTTGTCTGAATGCTTGACATTTTTGTCTAAGATGAAGAAGGACTTTTTAGCCAAGGAACCTATTAAAAGCTCAGTTTTCTTTGTCTGCACTTTGCAAGTCTGACTCGAGAATTGGCAAGTCACTGCTGAATGTTAGCTAAATATACTGTTTGTTCAAACCCATTCAATGCAGTCTTTCAGACCTCCTTAAGTTCCTTTCGTCTGTGTTCACCTGTCTTACTGGGGGTCCTCTTTTAAAGAAGGAGAAAAAGATGTTGTGTTTCTTTTTAAGATATATTTTTCCTACATCTACACAATTCGTTTTTTGTCATATTCCCTCCCCAGTTATCATTCTAACCCCCCCTAGATCCACCCCAGCCATGGGCTCCCAACTTTGTATTTTCTTTGATCTATTTTGTCACGACACACCAACTCCAGCTTTTGCTGCCCATAGTCTCATGAGTGTGAGGCCACTCACTGGGGTTCAGAGGACCTGCCAGGGGCCATACACTCACAAAAACTAACATTCCTTCCCCCAGAAATCATTAACTGTCAACTTCTAAGCTGGATACAGGTTCTCATGCAGCTCCATACTGGAATCATTAACTGCCCACTCCTCAGTTAGATATGGCTGTTCATAAGCTGCATACTAGAATGCTGACTGGCTTGCTCTTATACAGGTCTTGTGCAGCCAACCATGAGTGCAGAGATCCTACCATGCCCAGAAGACCCTGGTTATGTCAGTCTCCCTTGGCCTCTAGGTCTTACAGTCTTCCTGCCTCTCCTCTATGGGCCCTGAGCTTGACTGGAGAGGGTATAACACAGATATCCCATTTGTGTTTGAGCACAAAACACTTACCCTCTGCAGGTTCACCAGCTGTGAGCTTCTTAATGATTGTCCAAAAGATTCCAAAAGATGTGCAAAGAACTTCCTTTCGTGAGGTCTGAGAGTTCTCACTTTTATTTATTTGTGTACTTAAAAGAATTGATAAAGAGAGCTTGAGGATTGGCCCGGTGGATAGAAGCAAAGAAAGAAGGAAAGAAAGAGAGAAAGAAAGAGAGAGAGAGAAGGAAGCAAGGAAAGGAAGGGAGGGAGGGAGGGAGGGAGGGAGGGAGGGAGGAAGGGAAAAGCCAAATGCAGTAGTACCCATTTGCATCTGTAACACCAACATTCCTAATGCAAGATGGGATACAGAGACAGGCAAATCAGCCAGAGGCTCAAAGACCAGTTAGTCTGAAGTATGCCAAGAAATAAGAGAGACCTTACCTCAACAAAGTAGAAGGAAAGAACCAACTCCCCAAAATTATTCTCTAACCTCCACAGGTGTCCTGTAGCAAGCATGCATGTCTCTGCTCACACAGAGACACACACACATACATGTGCACTTATACACACACATATAAGCAGTAAGTGATTGTTTTCTTAAAATTAAAATCTGGTATATAAAAACAAAATGTTCTGGTTTATGAAATAATATATTATATGCTTATGTTGGATTGTTTCAGATCTGAGTCAACATCTGTTGCCTTACATTTTGCCTGCCTTTTGTGTCATTAAAAATCCTTTTTCTAGCCTTTTGAAATCACAGTATACATAGTTATGAATGGTCACCCATTCATGACATGCACAAAGTTTTTACTTAAAACTAAGTACAATTTCGAACCCTCTGTTCCCCCTTCCCTCTCCTTCTCTCCTCCCAGCCTGTACTCTGTCTCCATGATCAGCCTTGCTTTTAAGCCTCCATTGGCACTGTGAACACTCCACTAGCCTCCCACTCCTGCCTTTGTCCTAGCCTAACCTTCTTTGTCCTCAGTTGCCAGTTTGTGCGTGGGTACATCCCTGAACAAACACAGCTATGGTGCTGAGAGAAATCGGGGCCAGAGACATCCAGAACAGATACGGTCCCCTAACCCACCTATTGTGTACATCTGAAGTCCCCTACCTTGGGCCTCTTAATGGGGTCCTTGTCTAAAAGGTCTCATGTTAAGCAAGGTTGTCAAGGATCCAGACAAGGAACAGAAAGACCACAGCAACCCTAGTCAAAGAGCCTGAACTCCCAGAGTTGTGGTTCTTTTCCACCTAGCTCCTTGACTTTCCTTACTCTCCCTATCTGCAGTGGACTATACCCTCTTTCCATCTAACTGGACAGAAGTCATGACCTCACTTTCCTGTCTGCAGCATCTATGAATCTTCTCTGTCTTGTCCTCAGTTACAAAGACAGCCTCACTGGCCATTATTCCTAACAGATCATTAAATGTTTTGTGCCTCAATTTTTTCCATTGGTGCAAAAAGATATGGTCTGCTTGTCATCCTAATATACATCTGTTTAATTCTCAAAATCCAGGGGGTTGGGTCTTAGAATCTAGTTTGAGACAGTGAAATCTCTATTACAAATCCATGGTTATTGCAATAAGTTACATGGTAGGTAAATGTTTGGAAAATATTTTATGTTTATAAGTAGCATAAAATCAAGGTTTAGGGAGAGGATACAGTCAGTAAAGCTATATAGGAATTTAGCTTCCTGTCTTCAGTACACATATGTAATTCTAGGCCTGGGAACATGCACTTGTAATCTTCAAACTGTGGATAGTGCAAGGCAGGCAGAAATCAGAAGATCCTTGAAGCTCACTGCCACACTTGGATTGCCTAATTTGTGAGTTCCAAGCTCAAAAGATAAGGTGGAGAGTGACCACACTCAATCCATCTCTGGCCCCCACTTACATGTGCAGACATGGTCACATGCATATAACACACATAATTCACTAACTTTATTTTCAACATAATCCTAAGTGATCTTTTATTAACATTCTGTGAAACTCAGAGTAATGGAAATGCATAGGTTTGAAAGAGAGAGAGCTGAAAAGCCAGCTTAAGGCTGGACCAACAAGGGTGGGAATAGTAAAGGGACAGAAGGAACCGTAGTTCAGTGGCCAAAGCGAAGTAAGGAAAAAGGCTGAAATCAAATGAGAACATCCTCGGTGACTGAGGACCATCGATGATGGGCGAGGTGACAAGTTATGCCAGCCAGCTTCTCGTTGAGAGCCGCACATCTGCTTGTGCTGGGTTTCCTGTCGATGGAGGAAAGCAGAATAACTGTTGAACAGTTCCTCCTCCAGGAGTCTGCAGAGAGTTCCGTGACTTTAGAGGATGTCTGAGGATTATGAAGAACTCTTATCTACTTTGAAGTGGCCAATATGGCCATCTCCAAGCCCACCTGTGATTATGAGAACATTTTGCCAGCACAGCCGACTTTTAATGACAATTTTTATAACTGTCTTTTCTGTCCATTTCAGGCTTGTAAATTCTACAGTTCCCAGTGGTATGTGGTAAACTACAAATATGAACAATATTCTGGAGACATTCGACAGTTGCCCCGGTAAGAATATACCATCTGTTTATTATAAAGACTGCATGTGCTTTTACACACATATGTAACAATCACCTCTTTGCAATCTCCAGCATTGTTTAAGAATACATGTGTTTAGTTTGTGTCAGGGTACATGTTGCAAATTCTGTAAGTCAAGATGCAGAACATTTTGATCAACATCATCGAGTTATGTGTTTCCAGTCTGAGTTTGGAATGAGATCTGGTCTTCTCTATTTTGATGTGTCGCTGGAGATTTAGCCTTTCCTCGGTGTTCCATCAGCTATCATGAGCTGTCCTTTCAACCCTGGCACTGGGAAAGGCCAACCTGGTTCATAGCATTTCTGACCAAGTCCCGTGCAGTATTTCTATCCGCTTTACAGTACGTTATGTACTTTCACTGTGGGATGTCAAAGGCGTGCAAATGAATTCCACACAAGGGCATATATCTAAAAGGAGCAAAACAGAAACTAAATGCCTAACTTCTCCTCTGACACTTGGGACCATAAAGCCTCTAGGAAGGTCATTTTGTTCTGCTTCTCCTCAAGAGTCAATCCATTCAGAGCCACTGGATGACCTGTATCTACTTACAGTTTTCCCTACTAAAATAAAAGCCGTCAAAGGCCAGGGAATTTCGCTGCTGAGTCCTGAATTCCTGGCACATGATACTGTGGAGTAATTTATTTTAATGCACAATATTCCCAAATGGTGATGAGTTGCTTAAAATATAAACAACAACAACAAAAACAACACACACACACACAACTGCTTTGAACTAGTACCTCCCCGTAGCCCTAGTTAGTAATCCCACTCTGTGCTCCCAATGGGCCGCAAGCACCCACATGCCCAAGAGCTATCTGGATTCTTGAATGAAAGACACACACACACACACACACACACACACACACACACCAGTTAATTTTGATATGCTTTAGCCAGCTCAAACGTTGAGCACTTCTAATCCCTCAGCTAGCAGACAGTCCCCAGCAGTTGTGTGTGTGTGTGTTGTTTTTGTTGTTGTTGTATTCCAGAGTTAACATCCTTAAAATCTGTATTTCATCTCTGCTACCCCAGACCCAATCAGGGAAGTGGCCACTAGGGACACTTACTCGAATTTCTTGCTTGGCTGGTCTTCCCCTATGCCCTTCCCGTGGCAATTCGGATGCGTCCTCTCTCTATCTCTCCCAAGCTTGGGAATCCAAAATGTCCTGTCTCTGTCTGTCCTGCCCAGCCTTTGCTCCTGGCATCTTTATTTAGCAATCAGAGCCAACTGGAGGCAGAGTCTTTCAGTGACTTATATGCAGACACTTGTGTAAGCAGTTTGGGGGACCAAAATTAACATTATAACAGAAGCAGCATTAGGACAAACTCACTTCACTTCCCATCTTGTTGGTTCTTCTTCAAACATGATACACATACTTCAGGGGGAAAAAAAACGGTAATCAAAAGTTCAGAGTCCACTTATACTTTCCTTGAGTGATACACACTGGGTCAAATTTTGTCTGTCTGTTTGTTGGTTTGTTCTTTTTTGGTCCATGCTACAAAATTCAGCTCTACTTTGCAATATTTTCTGTCCCCAGAAATATCTTTCCAAACTAGGATACTTGTAAGTGCTGTCTCACTTCCTGGAGGCACACTCTGAAAAGGGGATTTTTGAATGGCTCTCAGAAGGTGAAATTTGAGCTGTATTCTCAAGGGACAGTAGCTACCAATGCTGGGATCTCAGGGGAAAAAATCGTCCTGCAAGTCCTGATGTAGACGTTGGTATGATAACTTTAGGAGACTGAGAGGCTGGGAGGTTGAGGGTCGAGACCTCTCAGAGGGGAGCATAGCGACAAGATCCATGGACCTTATGAACCCTGGAGGAGAGCGTAGATTTTATTCTCACTGTGATAGAAGTCTTGAGGAATGTCCACCAGGGTGTGACGTCTTTTAAAAATCACTTACTTGACTTACATTTGGAGAAGTGACACGGAAAAGAAAGGAGAGGAGGAAGCATGTTTTCAGTTATCACACTGTGAAGAGCAGGCCAAAACAGGAAGTGTTTTATTCAAAGAAAACTCTGCGCCTTAACTCCCACAGATTTCTAACCATTTTGTAAAGCTCAGAACTCCTTACTGGTCATCTTTTGTAACTACTTGTTGGGAAAGTCCTGTCACAGCCTGCCGTCTCTTAGCTAATGATTACATTCAAGATGTCTGAGTGGTGATCACACGCTTCCTCTAGGTGAGATTGAAAATCCAATTGCTTTCTAACCTCTGCACTCCCTCTCTTTCTGAGAATCAGTCATAACTTGGAAGACGTATCCGTGCTTGAAAGACCACGGATTAAATGATTGGACCTAGGCAGCTACATTCAACTCCTGTTATTTTTGCCTGTGTCTGTGCAGTGCTCATGCATGTTTGTGTGTGTTCAAGTGCATACAGGGAACTAAAGTTGGTGTTAGGAGTCGTTTTTGTCTATTCTCTGCTGTGCCCATAGCAGCAAGGTCTCTCAGTTGATCTAGAGCTTGCAAATGTGGCTAGTCTTGCTGCCCATCTTGCTTGCCACCATCTGTGTCTCCAGCTCTGAGGTTACAGGCGGGCTACCATGTTCATCAGCATTTAGAAGGGGTGGGGATTGAAACCTCAAACCTGTGCTTCTGTAGCAGCAATTGCTTTGCCTAATGAATGATCTCCCCGGGCCCTCGCTTTTGAGTAAAGTTCTTTCCTCTCTCTAACATATATGGGGCACTTTCACTACCAAATACTAATTTATTATAGTCATGATGCCATGAAAGAAGTAAACACAGTATTTCATGATCACAGAGTTCTCCCTCCGTTCAAAAGACACAGGAAGCATGTCCACTGAGGAGAGAGATTCTGGGGATGATCACTGAATTAAGTTTTTCATATCATGTGTGGACATATCTTCCACATGGTAAGAGAAAGTGACTGAAATTTGTTGAAAATTTCATTGATATTATCTAAAGAAAGTAGAAGTAGATAGTAAAAAGGGGAAAGTTCGCCTCAAAGGCATAAGTTTTAGCTTTTTTTCTTATATCCACATAAAATACATTCTATCACTTAAAGAGTAAAATTCCCTAGTATCTGCCCCAGAATAATGAGTACTTCAACACTGCATAGTAAAATTATTTTTTAATGATTATACAAAGCTAAGACCTGCCCCCTAAAGACTATCCATATTTAGGTCAGTAGTGGAGCCAGATTAATTTATTTAGGCCTTATGAGGCTGTTAAAAGCAAATCATGTTCATGCCTCCTGGATTGGAAGAACTCTCCAATGTCTGCTACCAATTTCAACTGATCACTTCTTTGTCCAAGTTGCTAAGGCTACAAAATAAAATTGTTAAGGATGAAACTATGGAAAAGTAAAGAACAGTGCAACATACTATTTGAATTTACAGGTATGCTAAGTTAATTTTAACTATTAAGTACCCTGCACAGTCAACATTAAATTTGGACTTCCTGGGATATTCAAAGGGCATAAAAATTATGATGATGCTTATTTCATTAGTGTGTGGGTAAAATACAGACATATACAATGTAGAAAACAAAACAATCACAACAACAACCAACTTTACTACAGTTGACCTGAGAAAGAATATTTCCCAACGGTATGTATTTTGGCTGAAGATCAAATCAAGTATCACCAGTTGAACTGGGCTAGCAGAGGACGGGGGTGGGGAGAGGAAGAAAAGAAGGGAAAAGGGAAGGGAAGGGAAGGGAAGGGAAGGGAAGGGAAGGGAAGGGAA
>NW_021620661.1:2260098-2300528 GCF_004785775.1 Grammomys surdaster
GAAGGGAAGGGAAGGGAAGGGAAGGGAAGGGAAGGGAAGGGAAGGGAGACAAACAGACAGAGGGGGTAATTTCATTTTAAAGGAAGGAAGCTAACCATGGTAGTATATACCAAACAGGAAGCAGGAACTTCTAATCAGGAACTCAAAATAATTTTCATCTACATAGTGTGTTCAAGCCCACTCTTAACTATCTGTAACCCTGTCTCAAATATAATAAAAAAAAAACACTTTAAATAGATAAACAGATATTTGTTCAGTGTTAGAATATGCCAGGTGTGATACATATATGTGACACTCATAACCGTATATAATAGGAACAGTTGTTGCATTTTTCATGGGAAATGTGGACACTAAGTTCACAGAAAATAACTAAAGAGGCACTCGGGCATTGTCATGATCCTTCTCAGGGCAGTACTAGGAATATGGGATAAAACTGAGATTCTCTGTAAATTACTACTTCCATTAGGGTCAAACTCAAAATATGAAGTCCCTAGTCAACCTTTTATCTTCAGACTCCAAAGGTTCTTCAAGACCACCCAATGTTCCTTCCTGTTGAAATCTGAAGGCAATAGACAGAGATAAAATCTTAACGATATCTTTAAATTAAAAAGCAAACATTGTCTAATAATCATGTAGACTTCAAGAAAGGAGAGCAGGGCTGGGCTGTTGCTCTTTTAAGGTAGGGTAAGGGGTGTGTTGCCCTGGAGACCAATAGAAGAAAAAGTCTTCAATTGCTTAGAGTCTCAGAAGTGGTTTAAACTCTGCCTGCCTCCTGCACCCAGAAGCTTTCCCTGCACCACTAAGTTCCCTTTTTCTGTGTCTCTATTGCAGCAGCCTTTCACTCCAGGGTGCTCCAAACTTGCTCTCCTTCCCCAGGACTTTAACTATGTCTCTCTCTACCACAAAGATGTTTCCCTGGCTCCTCACAGAACCTGCTGTTCTTCACTGTCATCCTAAGCCACACATCCCAGAGCTGGCCAACTTTCATCACTTTTTCTAATACAGCTACTTTATCACTCCTTTCTTTTTGGTTTTCTTTTCCAAATTATTTGTATTAGTTCTTTGAGAATTTTATACAAAGTGTTTTGATAATATTTGGACCCTCATCTAAATCCTCCTGGACTCACCTTTATCTCTCTACCCACCCAACTTGTTCTTTTTTTGTTGAAACCCAATGAATCCAATCTGTATTGTCTAAATACTCTTGGGTGTAGTCCTATCCTCTGGAGTATCATCAACCAACCAGGGTCACAAATAAATAAATAAATAAATAAATAAATACCTAACTCTCCCTTTCCCAGAAACCATCAGTTTTCCATAGCTGTGGTAGGAGTAAGACTTCCTGCTTGCCTCCCAATCCATGCTCCATTTTGTTTGGCATGAGTTCTACCAGGTCTTGTGCATGCTGTCATGACTGCTACAAGTTCATATGTGCCCTGTTACATCTGGTAAATACTACTTCGCTCCCGTCATCTACCACGTCTGTCTCTTAAAACCTTCCTTGTCCCTGGTTGGAGGGGGAGATGTTTCATTAAGAGATGAGTATCTCATAGCCTCTTATTCCCTGAATTTTTACCAGTTGTGTGTCTCTATGTTAACTGGCATCGATTGCAAGGAGGAGCTCTCTTATAAGTGCTGAGAAGTACACTAACGTATAGGTATAATGATAAGTAATTGGGGATTGAATTAATATTCTATCCACTTAGCCAAATAATAGTAGTAGGTAATCACCTAAGGTCCATGACCTATGTAGTCACAAGTTATTGTCCTGAATGTGTTTCATCTTTAGAAGCAAGCCTTAAATTCAATCAAAAAAAGGTGTTTGGTTACGCCCATAACAGTCATGTCACTGTTGGGTGTGTCTTGTAAGACTGGTCCAGACTGTTCACTGTTCTTGGTACCATTCAGAAGTTTATGGTAAAGCCCTATTGCTGAAGATACTACATTTAGAATTATAAAACATGGAGAAGCATATTGGTCCTAACATGGAAGCTTCACCCCTGATGGCTAACACTCAAAATTCTGGACAGTGCTATGCAGGCTACCAGAAAAGAAAATTAGTCATCAGTATTGCCTAACTAAGAATCCTATGACTTAGAGTAATGACTGGTCTGGAAGACTATGCCCACAGGGTATGTTCCTATCATGTGCCCAAAGTGATGTTCTCAAATACAGAGGCATTGAGGAATAGTCAAATCCAGCTGACAAGGAAATGAATCACTTCATATCATCATTTTTGTGGTGACAGCTCTTAAGACCACTCCTTCTCCAGTTTACAAAACTATATGTGTGGTGACTTAACATGGAAGTTTCTTCCATTCTCTCTTTACTGCTATACCTAATCAGTTAAAAAAAGTCCCATGATGCACATGTTTCAGATAAAACATCTCAAGCAATTGCTCTGCAACTTGCCATTTGAACTTGCCCCTAAAACCCAGATGGCATGTCACCTCTCATGGGAGGGAGAGAGGAAAATATTATATGCAAAGGCTTTATCTTGTCAATCAAATAAAACAGTGAAAGGACCAGTCCCTTTTGTAAGGCGTATAATATGCTATTCCAGAAAAATGGAATGTGGTAGGAAGAGTTTTCCAGCGGTCCAAAGGGAATGAATGCTGTAAAGATTGCTTACTATGCCTTCCCAGGAAGGTGACCATGACCAAAAGGAGCAGAACAAGTTAACATCATTGTGTCGATTAGCACAGATGAGTTGGAATGAAACCGAGGCTCTGCAAAGAAGAAAGAGGAGGATTCTGTATTCTTAGTGTTTTCAGTGATGATTCGAAGTCATCTTTCCTGATTAAGTCGTTTCACAGAGGCATCCTCCAATCCTATGTCTTCAGTGTGTTTATATAAGTGGCCCTTGGGCTCTTCATTTTATCTCTGTAAAATAGCAAGATTAGACAAGATTGGAGCCCTGCACATCTGTTATTAGGCAAAGAGCAATAATCCAAGAGTGTTTACATTTGAATGCTAAACTTTTGTCTATATTTTTAAATATCTTCCAACTTGTCAGTCAATAAGCTGTAGATGGAGAATGTCATACTACATATTATTGGGGGTTTTATATAAATTAATTTGGGTATGTAAATATATAAGTTATATGTATCTATTAACAGATATGTTTTAAATACCTATCCGACTTCAAAATGAGGTAACGTCTGTGGGAAGGGGTAGCAGGTGCAGTCTTCTCTGTATGAGTGATGTAGACTCCACAACATCAGCATCAGGTGCATTGTTCTATCGTTTCAGCCCTATTTTCTGAGACAACCTTGATCATTGAACCTGAAGCCCACATTTTAGCTTTAGTGACTGGGAGTAGCTCCTAAGAACTTCCTGTCTCTCACCCACCCCTACCAGTACTGGTGTAACAGTTATATATAAGCACAACTGGCTCATACATGGGTACAGCGGGGTTGGAATTCAGATCCTCCTCACATTTCTGCAGAAAGCATTTTCCCCCCTCAACCATCTCCTAGCCCAAGGGATAATCTCCAAATAACCCTGACTACAGCTCTTCTTCCCACATTTAAAGTTGAGAAAGACTCTTCCATATGCAAGTACTGATCAACAGGTCTTGAGATTTTATGAAGACCACAGACAAAACAGTAGAGAAGGAAATTGGCACACTTCATCCGTAGCACTCAGCCTCAGGTCCTGTGTTCATCACAGTAGCTTTCAGGAACTGATGATGGAAATGGGGAGAGGCAGGATGAGTAATAGAGATGGATAGAAATGTCTTCTAGTTTTTGAGAATGTTAAGCCTTGGACAGTGCTTAACAATGAATGGGATTGCCTTCTGTGCTGCAACTTCCAGTGGTACACAGGGAAGTAGGCACTGTGCTGTCCTTCAGAGGGAAACTAAAAGCACTTTCCATCCATTAGGTACTATCCTGTGAGAATGCTCAGGAGGAACTTGAGTGTAAGGAGCCTTTAGCCCTCTCTCTTTCTCTTCAGAATATTGTTAGCTCAGGAAGAAATCTGTGATAGGATTAACAAATTCACCTCTGGTCATCTTTTCTCATAGTCTGACACAGATTCTACTTGATATGTCATCTTAAAACATCAAATGGGATGTCTGCACATGAGAGAGTTTAATGCCTTAATAGGTGGCAAAGTACTGACAATCAAAGAAAGCTTAAACTTTGAGAGGAGACTCTGGCTTCTGCCAGCCATTCATTATGAGACAGGAAAACTTACTTGAGCCAAGAAAACTTACTTCAGACTTATTTTATTCTGCATGTATAAAGCCATGTGTGCCTGCTTGCTCCTGATCATGCCACAGCTGAATCTGAAGTTTCTGTGATGCCAAAGTAGTGCCCAGCCACCATTACTCCATTTGATTGGGCTTCTGAGGGGCTATCACAGGAGCATGATGCAGCGTGAGAGCCAAAATATAGGCTGCTTCTGGGGAACCAAGTCCTTCCATGCCTGAGCCTGCTTGTGCAACCATGCAGAGACATTGACTGTGCCACATACAGGTGACCCAGAAAAGCTCACAAAATTGTCATTGCTTAATATCCTCCTTCAGAATGCAGAGGAGGGGATGAAACACTAAGATGTACATCCATCCTCTTTGTTCTCATTCAATACAAAAAGATACGTACAAATCTACATGAATTTGTAACTCCTCAATTTAAAATATGCACTTAGTAGAGATAAGATACAATGTCTTAAAGGGAAAGTTAATACTTTCCAGACAAAGAACCCCCAGATTTTAAGGTAGCAAAGCTTACAAAAACTGAAACAATGTTAATGGAGTCATGGTGATCTTGAGAACAGCAGAAAACAAAAGCAAGATATCAAACGACAAACTAGACATTATTTTTTTTTCTCTTCTTTTTCAAATATCAGAGCAGAACACAAGCCAGAGAAACTTCCTTCACATTCCTTTGAGGTTGACCATGAAGACGCTGACAAGGATGAAGTAAGTGATTGTTGCAATGGACAGGTTTAAAACATAAGGGCAATTAGTTCCGTGCCTGCATTGGCTTCTTTGCAATCTCTTTCTGGTGAACAGCAGGAGTTGGTTGTGTTGGGGCTTTTAGGCAAAATGAATCATGTTTGTTTTGACACCGAGCATGATTATTATGCATGAGTCAAAGAGGAAGAGAAGTCTTGTTTTCAAGTGCAGTGTCTAAGATCTGGGCTCCACAAGGCTTGGCTGCCTTGCTAATGATGGCTTTTGTTTCAGGATACCACATCCCACTCATCCTCCAAGGGCGGTGGGGGAGCTGGAGGTACTGGTGTGTTCAAGTCTGGCTGGCTTTACAAGGGGAATTTTAACAGCACTGTGAACAATACTGTCACTGTTCGGGTAAGGACACCTCAAAACTAATCCCAGATCTGTCACCTTTCTGCACATCCCTTCTCGAGGCACAGCATGGAGAAAAGCCATTTGCATGAAGTTTATGTTTTCTATATTAGTTTATTTATCAGTGCCTCTGCTCTAAGTGCAATGCCCTGCTGATGAAATTAATCTCAAGCCTTGTCATTTCCATGAGTAGCAGTGTAACGGAATTCAAATTCTCTCCTTCTGTCTTCTCTTTAGTCGTTCAAAAAACGCTACTTCCAGCTGACTCAGTTGCCTGATAACTCCTACATTATGAACTTTTACAAAGATGAGAAGATATCTAAAGAGCCCAAGGGCTGCATCTTTTTGGATTCCTGCACGGGTGTGCTGCAGGTGAGTGAAAATCGTCTTCCCCATGGTCATTATATTTTGGTTGCACGACACATGCAGCAAACACGTAGAATATATCTGTGTAAGTCAAGAGCTGTTCTAGACTCTGGGAACCTGCTGAAACACACAGTCTAGATCCATACTTCCACTGAACTTATTTTTCATAGAGAAAAAAAAAAACAAGAAATAAGCAAAGAAGCAAAGGAGCGGTGGAATCAATTGGTTTTGTTGTTGTTGTTGTTGTTGTTCAGTGAAAAAACAACAAAAAGAGGTAAGTAGATGGATAGACGAAATGTGTGTGTCACGATATTGGAAAGGAATATTTGATATTTGAAAATAATTATTTTTGAAATAATAGAAAAATAATTAAAACAAAAAGGGACTAAAAGATCTGTGGAGGGAGGGTGAGTGGGAGCGGTAACCGCGGAGTCCTGAGGTATGAAGCAAGACTGAGCTAGTTCTCAAGCACAAGAAGAAAATGACCCTTATCCAGTCTACAGCCTAAAAATCCACTGAACTAATGAAATTCACAAGAGAAACATGTCAGTCACATAGCTTGATGCATCTACTTTATAAACTATATTCGCTTTATTGCCAGGTAATAAATTCCGCATATACACACGTCATCTGTCTTTGAAGTAGAGATTTTCTTTAAAGTCGCAGATTCCTTTGACTGCCAAGAGTTTACAGATAAGACTGTTCTGGAAGCTCTTGATCTTCAGATTATTTTCCTTAGCATTTCACGTGACAAGTAGAAGGAGAGTGATTCTGAAGTTGTCTCCCAGTCCATGGACATTGGATGTCCTTTCTTTTTTAAAAAATAAATTGATAAAAAAAATCTGGTTTTTTTTTTAGTTAAAAGTTGAAGCAATTAAATATAGTAGCAATCACTCCTCAAATTTTGCAGTAAGACTCTGGACCGTAGAGATATACTTTTTGTATTAAGCACACCCCAGATCTTTACAGAGCCTGTAATGTCATAGCTGAGTTTCCATCCTGAACCATTACAGAGGATCCTGAGATCTACAGATGCAAAAGAGTGTTGTCTGCAGCCTCTCAGGCCTCTGCTATTTCTGGACACTTCATCTGTTAAAGTCTGGAACTCCTCCAGGAAGTAATAAGGCTGAACTTGAAGAATTAATTAAGTGCTGCTCAGTACCCTGCTAGAAGGGAAAGCTAATTGCATTTTAATGCAGAAGCCAGCTTTCCATATGGGAAGGGCAATGAGGATCCTAATGGAGAACGGATATAGTTGTCTATTGTTGGCTGCTCAAAGGATACTCTTTGGCCTTAAAATCTGTAGCAAATCTTTAGCGATACTTTGGAGATCATTGATTACATTTTATAATTATGCTGAGCTGAAATTTGTAAAGTTTTTCCTTTTATTTTCTCTGGTAAGTGGGTCATAATTTCTACAATAATACATATTCTTTTATATATATATATATAAGCTCACAGGAGTGAAATTTATATTGAATGCCATTTCGACCCACCACTCTGTATGTTCTGATCTGTCTATTCTAAACACTGGTCTTCATCATCTCAAACTTATGTTTTGTTTCATTCCCTTTTAAAGCATTGTCTTAGAAGAACCTGACAGAGCAGGCAGAGACTTAGGGTCAGTTCCGGCCAGCCTTCAGATCCTAGTTTTGCTGTTCACATCCTAAGCCCCTGAGACTGTCACTCAGCTTCTGACCTCAGGATTCTCATATGTAAAACTGAAGTAAATGTGCAAAGACTTCAGAAAGATCTAGGTGATTGTGTGTCCGCACCCTGCTTCACTGATTGCCCCCATTATAGTTCACAACTTGGGAAGAAGGACACTGTACTGTAGAAAAGACCCCTATAAAATTTGATTTGCATTTCTCAAACTGATCCCTAAATATGTTCATTTTTAGTCACCAACTCATTAATTCATTCAGTGCTTTATTTAGTGATAATATGTTTGGAATGAAGCATGGGGAACACTTCCCTTCTAAAGTCAAGGTCACAGATACTCTGACAGGTTCTGGGCATGCAGAAGAATGATAACTCTCTTACATAGAACATCTCAAATCTAATCTTCACATGTCACCTTTCTGAGATCTTCTGGAGTCACAACATAGAATCTACAGAGTATCTGGATCTTTAGGATTCTGCATGATGGATTTTACATATGTGTCTTTTAAAGAGTTCATCAATAGAATCCTGAACTTAAACAAGACCGTTCGCAGTATCTTCTTCCTTTATGGAAACATAGGTGTCCAGTTCTTTGAGGTCAGTCTCTTTGTGGTGACACACATCAGGGACGTTGTCACCTTCTGGTAGCCCCAGTTCTTACATCACAGCTCTTCCTGACTTACACCTTTTTACACCTGGGAAGGAAATTTCAAGAGATCATGCAAATTTTAACCATCCCTCTAGTAAGCTCTTGGGCACATTTTGTGCCTGAGGATGAATCACATGTATACAAAAGCATAGAACAAATGAATAACTAGGATGAGTCAGATCTGTTTTGTCAGGGATCATTGCCAGATTCTCTTGAATAAAAAGAAAGAAAAAGAATAAAGTCGTTGCCTCAGTAAGTGCCACCTAACTGCTAAGCTCCTTTGGGACTTCAACTCTCTAACAGTCCTTCAGTGAATATGGCATTTTAGCACTTCAACTCTCTAACAGTCCTTCAGTGAATATGGCATTTTAGCTTGCCTCATTTGTACTTAATCGATATCATTATTTTCCTACAAAAAATTATTGGAATTATAAAACATACACTACAAGGGTGATTTCAAGGAGAGGGAAATGTCAATTCTTTCTCAGGAATAGCAAATCATGTTTGTGATTTGCAGGTTCTTGAGTCATGCTAGCAAATAAAATTCCAACCATCCTTTTTTTTTTCTAGACTATCAATAAACAGTATTATATCTTCATTATAAGACAATCTAGAACAGATTGCTGCCTCACTTTTATCCTGGGACTAAGGAATTGTCATTACCTTTTCATTACTATTCCAATGGCAATTGCCTGTTGGAATTATTCAAGTATTACTGATTTTCCATGTTTGTCTTTTCTTTTTGATTGTTCTTCCCATGGTTGTCTTTGGAACTACAGAGATAGCATCAAAAGTGCTCCCAATGTAGACATCACCCCAGCATCACCCCCAGAATCAGCCCCAATATCACCCTCAGCATTGCCACCAACTCTGCCATAAACTGATGTATACTGCAAGCAGCTATCTTTCTCAGAATCTCAAACAAGATGCCCATTTCGTGAATACACATCCCATTTGAGAAACAAGAGCTTGTTATACTTTGCTGAATTTTTAAAAATATATATGTATTTTAATAACTTTTGAATTATTAAAACATTGGCAACCATAGTCAATCCATCTGAAGTACAGAGTGCAATTTAGAAAGTCAAGTCTTCTAAAACTGGATTTCAAAGCAAATTGCAGTGGATCCACTTTTAATTCTGACCCAGAGGAAGATCTGAGATAGTTTTACAGCTAGCCCATGCTATTTCCAGCCTCGGGTGAGACAACAGATTCCACAGTATTGAATTTCCAAACAATACTAAGATTTGTTTGCAGTGTGCTATTCTTTGATTTTGACAACATCCAAGCAGAAGTTATGGCCCACACTCTGGACATCTCTACTTCTTCCTTGAGTGTCCATTTCTATTCCTCTTGTCATGTGGAGCAATAGGAAACCTGCTTTCAGCCCCATTGTCTTTGCCTGCAGAGGCCTGTTCCAGGAGTCTCAGGCAGTCTTAGAGACCTTCCTGCACCACAATCTACCAGGAGGCTTTCTCAGGGTGGATGAAGGGAATCTGCCCACCCCTCCCACATTGAGTATCTAGAGCTTTGCAAGCCTAAAATCTCTGGATACTAAGTGTGTGGATGCTTGCTTTCTATTTGGGCTCCTATCCTGTTAGAATTGCTATAAAATGCAAATCTTAACTCTTACTTTGTTTTGTCCAAATAATTCTATTCTGTGCCCTTACAGAATCTAGTATCTCTTTTTCAATACAGTTATACAAAGTTTAAGTTTATCTTCCAGTTTTCTGTGTCCAGGGCTAGCTGTTTAACATTTATCTCCTCCATTCTGCAAGCACAGAGACCAAGCATAGCTTTGGCCAGTACAGAATGCCAACATAGCAAACCCTTCTTCTGTGCAATATACAATCAGTCACTGCACTAAATGCCCAAGGTAAAAAGTTAGCTTCTGTACAGGGGACTTGTGAACTGTTAGAGTCTGGCCTGTGAGTGAGTCAGTCATTACAAAGCAAGCATAACCCTCGACCGTGATACAGAGGGAGGGACTTGGCAAACTAACATAGGCGCATGTTTTACCAGTTTTACGTTTTTACATGTTTTTTGATTTTTAAGCTTTATTACCAGTCTTTCTTTTTCCTTCACTTCTGGAGTTTCCAATGTCTCAAGGCTTATGTGTTACCTCATTGTAAGTTTTATCGTACACATATGAGGGAAAACTGTGACTCCCTGTATCATGAAAACTCTTAAATGTGTGATAGTGACAGAGGTCACTCAGCCCAGCTAAACAGGTGTCAATAGGATCCCAGATACGGAAGTGAAACAGGACCCTTTTCCTTATGGCTTTTTGCTGTGGTTAAAAATCCTATGCCATTACTCGGGACAAGTTCCATTTTGAATTTACATTTCTCATCTGTGGTTAAAATATATAAAACTCACACCTGTGTGGCCCCCTTTCCCCGTATCCTTCCTTTTACAGATTTCAATGTATACATTACCTTCTAAGAGTGGACTTCCTTGACTGTTCAGTATGCAAATCAGCCCATATCTTAACTCTATTCACAAAATATTCAATTTTTCCACTGTTTGTTTGCCCATTCTTTCAATCACAAATGCCTTCACAATTTCCCCACTAAAGTACCAACTTTAAGAGTTAGCTTACTCTGCTTCCTTTGTAAACATGACTGTTTTTGACCCCTTTGTGAACTGTTACAAGCAAAACTATGCAAACCCTTACAAAAGTATGTTTAAAGGATATGTATATTTGTCAAGGAAACTTTTTAAGAAGAATGAAGTATATACTTCCAATTTATTTTACATACCCCAGAGATCAAGAACCTTTGTTTCCATATTCTAAGCTTGGAAACTGAATAATGTTTCCAGTGAAGATTCAGAGAGAGAATATTAACCATGTCAGCACCTGAGGAGTAAATGCTCATTGTGTTTGGTGAATATGCTTGGGGTGGGGTTCATTTCGGCAAGAATGGTTTTACATGAGCAACATGGGACTACAGCAAGGCCTACTTGGTTGAACAGCAAATATAATGTCGAGGTATCAAATTAAAGAAGGACAAGGAGCTTGGTATGTGTATGGATGGTCTTTAGAGCCTTTAGACTAAATGAGAGTGAAAAGAATTTAAAACAGAGCCAGGAGTTTTGTCTGGAGGAAGGGTAAGAGGGAATGGCCGTCAGAGTATGGAAATATCCAGAGATTGGTAGATGGAATGAAAGTCGGGTATAGTGAGAGTTCAGGGAATCAGGGGTATTTTAATTTAATTTATTTCATTTTATCTATTTTAATAATTTATTTTCATTTCAATATATTTTTATAAAGTAATGGCTGACATGCCAACAATGCTAAAAAGATAAGTAAGGTGCAAAGTAAGAAATGTTCCTTGGATATGAAGACATGGTACAACTTGTTAGCGCTGTGGCAGGTGCTGTCTCCAGGGTGTGATGGGGGTCAGAAGACTTGCTAGTATGAATAGTATGAATAGCAGATAGAATTTAGGGGATACCATGAATGTGGGGGTCTCAAAGCAGTAATCTGAAGAAGGCTCCAGTATACTCACGCTTGGGCCTAAGATGAAAAGCTTTGAGCCAAAATGCCATTCAATCAACAAAAACGGATATAAGGTATTTTCAGTACAAACAAGTTCTAAAAATAATTTTAAAAAGATAATCCAAATGATTGAACTCCTCTTAAGCTCTTTTGTGTCTTGTAAGGTTTTGTTTTTGTCACCTGCCTGGATGGAAACACTGGAATCTCAAGACCGCAGCAGTGTCTCCTCTCTGTCTCACGGCATACTGATTAGTTCTTTCTCGTTATACCGCAGAATAACAGGCTGAGGAAGTATGCCTTCGAACTGAAGATGAACGACCTGACCTACTTCGTGCTGGCAGCTGAAACAGAGTCAGATATGGATGAGTGGATCCACACACTTAACCGCATCCTGCAGATCAGTCCTGAGGGTCCACTCCAGGGAAGGAAGAGTGCAGAGCTTGCCGAGCTGGGGCTAGGTAGGAACTCAGGCAATCATCTGCCTGCCTTGGTTAAGTGTTTAGTTCCCTTGGACAGTTAGTAGCCATGGGAGCTATCAGGCTGGACTCAGACATTCTTGAGCTACCTGCTCTAAGAAATTGACCCCCAGATCTTTACTTTTACTGGGTCATTACAATTGCTACACAGTGGTACAGTTTTGACTTGACTGGAAGGGACTGGAGGCCATCATCCAGCAAACAAAGTTGGATCTCAAATTCCAGTAACTCAAAATTTATACACGTTTCTGATGGGAGGATCTTATAGAGGTACATTTTGAATTTGAGCTTTAAGTTACATTCAATAAGTGCAATATATTGTAAGAACAAACATGTTTTACTTCCTCTTAGCTACAAGGCATCTTTTATTCATGGTTTTTTAACAGTCTTGAGGTCAGCTGATATGTGAAAGTTCTAACATCAAGTGGCACACTGTTTTCCTAAGAAAATAAATAAACCTGGAAGATTGGTTCAGTCACTAAAGTGCTTGGCAGGCAAACGTGATGACATGAGTTCAGATCTCAGCACCCATGTAAAATCTGGGTGCAACAGTGTACTTACAAACCTGGTACTAGGGAGGCAGAGACAGGATCATCCCTGGAGTTTTCTGGACAGTTAGTCTATCCTTATCGGTGAGCTCTGCCTTCAGTCAGAGAACCTGTCTCATGACATAAGGTGGGAAGTCACCAATGGATACTTCTAGTTTAACAGTCACACAGGTCTTTTCTGTTTAAACTAAATGGTTGACAAAAGCAAACCTCAGGAATCAGAGGAAGGGACTGAGCATGGTGGTGTGGTAGCAATTGGACAGGAGATAGAGAGAGTAGGTGAGGATAACCAGAACACATTACATGCATGTCTGAAATTGGCCAATTAAAAAACTGATCAGTAAAAATATAAAATGGGAGCAACTGAAAAAAACAATGGACATTGTCCTCTGGCTTACACATGTTGTAAATATTATTTGAGGGGAATTACCCCACTTAGACCATTTACTTCTTAAATAAAAGACACAAACCTTTATATTTATAATAAGCTTAAAAGCACTAGAGCTGGGCAGATATTGGCCCTTTAGGCTGTTTTGTCTACTTCCCTGTCAATAACCCTGAGATACCATTTGCCACGTTCCACCTGGGCTGCACCTAGGCTGCTCCTGTCTGACAGGGCAGCCCTCGGAGCCAGCACTCATGACCCACCTACGTGATAGTGACTTCCTTCTTCTCTTTTCCTTCCTCATTCTCCTGGTAATTCCTGCCTGAGACCCCAAGCCCAGGCCCAGAGCCCCACCTACATCTCTTCTGCCCAGCTCCAGGCTATAGGCATCTTTATTAACCAATCAGAGATAACTTGGGGAGGGGTCATGATTTACACAACAAAAGCTGGTGTATGTGAGGATTCACTTGTCTTGGAACAACCAAATCTTGGGGTACAGAATTTAACATTTGAATACAGGCAGCACCAGACCAACCCCCTACACACACATATTCATGTGCAGGCACACATGAACATGTACATACACAAACACACTTACAATATTTTTCTTTTTTCCAGTCTAGTTCCCTCATAAGATTCTACCCATTGTAGTCAAGGAGAAGTAAAAAAGAAAACAGGAAAGGCTGACAGTGTAGCAGTCAAGTCTTAGCTAGGTAGTTGGGAGCATCTCTTCCACAGACTCAGTCAGTGTTCGCCACAGAAAGCCATTTCAAGATATTCAAGACAACTGTGAATTAGAAACCGAAGTACAGCCATTACTGAGTTCTATGTGCATGCTTCCTAAAGGGAAGAAGTCACAGATAATGAGGAAGAAAGCTATCGCTGGGTTTCCCATGGCTGCTGTAGGCTATAGCCAGTGTTTATCTGAACTTATTACTTAGTAATTGTCAAATAGAGTGTACATGTTTGCAGTGTTCTACAGAGTTTAATTAGTTCCAGATAAAAGATGGGTTCTAAGTAAAGAACCTGAAGGTAAAAGTTAGAAAAATATTTACATACTTGAGAAAATTTTATCAAGTGTTGTTGAAAGAAGCCAAGAAAACCTATACATGTTAACATCTTTAGGATCCAAAGAGCTTAGTGCTATAGAGTACCAGGATGGTAAGGAGCCTAACATGACTATCGGAAGTTTCATTTCCAACCCCTGATTGCTTAACAGTCTGGTATATTGTCAATAGGACAAGAGGCGGGCTTAGGCTCATCAATGTCCCTCTGAGCTCATGAATTTAATCCACTGCTATATATGAGGGAAATTTATGCCTCATATTATTAAATAATCTGTGTTTTTCTGTCTTTTCAAGATCCACTGGATAATTCCATGACTTGTGAATGTTCACTGGAGGAAACCGATTCTTCAGAGAACAGCCTACATCCAGACTTTGCAAAAGTAATGAAGTTGAAAATGTGTTTGCACACACATTTGAGTTACTCACAGATTTCATATGAGAGATGGCAATCTTTTCCTTTAAGATTTAGACTACAAACTAATCTCGAATTTTTCAATAATCTGAGAGTTTTACTTAACATGACACAATCCTTGAAAATAAGAACATGCTTTTATAAGATTTTCCCTGTGTTCATGGATGACTTGATAGTAATAAAACTAAGGGGCTGTTTCTTGGCAAATTTGGGTATTTCTGGGCTACATGGGGAAGTCTAGACACTAGGGACTAACACGGGTTTCTCCATAGTACCTCACAGAAACCGAAGACACTGTCAAAACAACACGAAACATGGACAGACTCAATCTGTTTTCCCTGGACCCAGACATAGACGTAAGTCAATATTCTGAGGAGAAATGAACTTGGCCTACATAACTGTGGATTCTAATTTAAAATTTCTTTTTTTTTTTCCATGACTAGTGTTGGCTAATGAAGACTTTTGGTAACTTTTTTTTTTTTTTTAGACCCTGAAGCTTCAAAAACGGGACATTTTTGAAAATGAGTTCATGATCAAACCCTTTGAAGAGAAAGCTGCCAAAAGAATCATGGTCATCTGTAGAGCTCTCAACTTAAATCTTCAGGGATGTGTTACAGAGAATGAATATGATCCTGTAACCAATGTAAGTTTCTCTCTCATTCTATCCTAGCCCAAACTTTTCTACCCCTGCTAATCCCAGGATCTCACATCTAGTATGCAGAGAGTCTGTTTGCCAGTACTTCTCATATTGCAAAGGTGTACAGATTCTGAGACGAGTCCTTTATACACTGCTATAAAAGTTTCATTTTAACTTAATGTTTAAGATGCAACAAAGGGCCAGCACTCTGGAGTCCTTTGTACACAGTCAGCACAGTGGTTTCCTACAATATTGTTTGTATGCTTGTATGTTTGGATATTGAAGAGGACATTTGTTTATTTATTGTGGTGCTGAGGCTAGGACTTGTGACCTTAACAAGTGCTATGCAAGTCCTCCCCCCATGAGCTCTGGCCTTTGGTTTTATGAGGTAGAGTATTACTGAATAGTTCAGGCTAGCCTAGAACCCAGGATCCTCCCCAGCTGTTTGGGATGATGGGTGCATACCAGCATGCCTGACTCAACATGGCTTTTAAACTGACATTTGGGTTTTGCTGTTACTTGGAGGAAAGCCTGCTAACAAATCTGCCCTAATCATAACATTCCTGATTAGAATAAGATTAAATGATAAAGCAAGGATAGAAATCCTGAAGAAACATTAAATAAAAATATGGGTGTGACAAACAATGGCAGGTATCACGATGGCATTGCACTGTATTTGCAAACACCTAATACACAGTATGCCAAACCCACATAGAATTTCTTTGCCTACTGATGGAACTTTCCGGAAAATCTCCTCTTGGTAGGAACATAATAGTGGGCGATTCTAGACTGATTGCAAGTGTATGTGTGAGAAAAGAAAGTTAAATGTTGGAACTGCAGAGAAGAAAATAGGTCACTGTCATCATCCTACCATTGGAGCAAATGCCAGTCAATCCTTCAGTGTGTTTTATTTCATTCTCTTTCAGTACTTCCTGTTGTAATGTCTATTAAGTCTCAGCTGCTGTCTTCCATCCCAGAAAAGAAACTTGACTTTCATGCTCTTGATACACAAGCCATATGTGTCTTAGAAGGCAGGAGTGGCATTGTTCTCTTGCTTGGCCCTATCCAGTCCCACCCATGCCTCCTTCGTGAGTGAAACTAACTTGATGAGTTGTGGCACAGTGGGTCGCAGGAGACAGTGAAATCTTTTGTCCTTAGCACTTCTGTTGTCTTTAACCATCCTACCTGCTACTGTACTAACAGGATAGATCCATACTTTTCTATATTTGATGAGGAGAATCAATTGAGATGGTCAAGTTGGATCAGATTCTCTCACTTTTCAACTTAGGAATTGCAGTGTGTACTCAGGTGTCTTACCTCAGTCTCCCCTACATAAAAGGTGTCCAAAAGAGGCAAACATTTCAAAGGCTCATGTGATAAACAAATAGGTAATCTCTGGGAAGCTCTAAATGTTCAGTGCAATGTAGCACTCATTCAGTTCAAAGAGGTGACAATGAATGAAAATATAAATCTGAAAATCTAGTTTAGGCACTGACCTGGAGAGAACCATCTAAGATGGTCCACACCCATAGAGAAGGGGACTGGTGTAAAACATTTAAATATGACCAGCAAAGCTACCAACAAAAGACTGGATTTGCTGCTGTTTGAAGAGACACAAACCAGAGCAATGTGGGATGAGAGGCTGACGAAGAACAAGCCCACTGTATGTGATGGTCCTGACACCATGCAACATGAAGAAGAGAGGCCAGTATGCATGAGAGCAGATAGGTGCGCTTTCCATGTAGAAAAGAATGATAGAAGGAACCAGGCCATGCCTTCATGCTGAATGTAAAACAAAACAATGTGCCTAAAATCTTGATTCGTGAAACCATTTGGAAATTTAAGAAAACTTGATCCAAAGTGTAAGGCCACTTAGCCACCATACTACATAAAAATAGATGGTATTTCATACATTGATCATTTCATACATTGATCTATACTAAAGATATAAATATTTTAAATCTATGGGTTTTCTTTATACAGCACATCCAGTGCAATTTAAAAATCCATTCTGGAAACCAAAACTCTAAGAAAATGGGCTTATTTTTAGATGTGAGGGCCATGGGACTGTGATAGTAGCTGTTTCTCCATGCCAGCCTCCCCACTGATCACCAGGGATGATTTGGCTCATCTTCCTGGCTAAGAAAATATCTCTAACTCTCACCACTTGAGGGGTATCCTTCCTGAAAGGCGCATATGTAAAGAGCACAGCCTTCCCTGATAGTAAGATAAACTGGGACACATTAGTAGTTGTCTTCCTCTGATGAACCTCCACACAAGCTCCCAGAGACAGTGTGCCTCCATTGCCAAAGACAAGCCACTCTTCCCATGTAGATCATGTTCAGAAACTACATGGTTCAATTTGCTCAAGTGTCAGTGGAGTAGCTCTTTGGAAATATCTTTATGTTTGTTTGATTGTATTTCATTCTGTGTGCATCGGTATGTTTTATGCATGTCTTTATGTTTGTTTGATTGTATTTCATTCTGTGTGCATCGGTATGTTTTATGCATGTGTGTATGCTTACCTTGAGTTAACTACAAGAGCAGCCAGTGCTCACTGGCTAATGAGCCATCTCTCTAGCCTTCTGAAAATGGCTTTTTAGGCATGCTTTCCTGTCTCTTGGGTCAAGAGGTTTACTTGATTTCTAGCATCTAAAAGATGTTTATAAGTAATTGTACAGTGGGTGTACATGTTTAAAAAATAAAGTAGGAAATTACTTTTAACAAATAATTTCATTGCACGTGTTAGTAATTGTATTGAAATCAGTAAAACGGCCTCACTTGGGTGGCAGTTCATCATTGAATGGAATTGGTTTTTTGAAAACTCCTGTGTGTTTATACAGTGGTGCTCTTTCATTTATGGTGCCCTTCAACCTCATTCTTGCTTTGATGAGTGTGTTTTTAAGGCCAGTTCTCCATGTCTCGGGAGAGCTAACTACTGCATTTCATACATGAATGTCTACAGCCTCCATGAAAGACTCTTTTGTGATGAGAAGGCAGAGTTTGACAGCATGCAATTTTTCAGTCAATCAAACAGAATATCAACTTCTAGATGAGGGTTTTATAGTATGACACATTTCTTTGAAAGTGGGAATGGACTCCAACAATCCGAGCTAAGGAAACCGTTTCATTGTATCTACGTTTAAATGTTCCTGTTCCTGCATCCTAAGAGAGAACTCATCAGCGTAGGCCTCGGGAGCCTACAGCTTCAATTATCAGGCTTTGAAGGCTTCCTGTTAAACAAATCCACCCTGAAAGCCAGCCATTCAAAAAGTAAGGCTTGGCGTTTCCGTTACAAAGGTAGATTGGAAAAATAAATGAATCACCACAGGAGCTTTAATTTCTGACATGTTATTAACAGAAATCGTGGATTTCCATTCAACAAATGGGAATGAGCATCAAAGCACAACAATTTATGAAAAAATAATGATTTTTATATCTTGACCTTCAAAGTGTTTTTTGCACCTCGCGATTCTCTCTTTATTTTTGCATTTTAAATTCTCAGCAGACTACAATTACCATAAACGAAGAGTTTTCCTAAACTAAATTAAATTACTAAAATCAAAATTGATAATTACTTTTAAATAAGTATGAATGTGTGTGTGTGCACACGTGTGTCTGGAATTGTGGATACATGTTTGCTTATGGATGCACACTCCCATATGAGTCAGTGCGTACGTATGGAGGCCAGATGTCAATGCTCGGTGTTGTTCTCCACCTTAATTTTTGAGACAGAGTCTTTCACTACATCTGAAGCTCTCTGATTCAACAAGACTGGCTGGCCAGTGAGCTCCTGGAACCTTCCTGTCCTTACCTCCCCGGCACTGGGATGATAGTGGCCTGCAGCCATGCCCAGCTTTGTGTATGAGTGCTAAGGAGTTAAACTCAGGCCCTCATACTCTCTCAGCAAGCTCCTCACTAAGACAACTCTGGAGCCTCAAAAAGCCTTTTTGAACTTTATTTTAATTTGGAATTCCATCTCTAATAGTGAGGAAGTTGACAGGCATTGCTATCATTAATGACTGAACAGTGCCTCGGCTACAAACTAGTCACAGTGACACATCTCAAAGGACAGGAGCTATTTGACAAGACTCACAGCACCAGTCTGTACATCAGTGCATTAATTGGGCTGCAGTCCTTGGGATCACTTACTTGCTCAGAGAATATTGGCAGAAGACCAACTCCAACTCACAACTAAGGAGCACAAACCAAAGCAAAATGTTATTGACAATCTTTAAGAACCCCCCACTTAATTGCATGGCTACGAAATCACATGCATGTTCATTTATCTAGTGTATTTAATTATACATACATATATCTGTGTTTATGCAGTGTGTACAGAAGTTTGTTTATTTTGCCTAATTTAACTCATGCTATTTCACTTTTCCATGTTTTTGCCTTGTTAAGGAAGGAACACAGATGTACACACACTGTCAGCACTCCACCACTGTCCTACACCCCCCCATCCCTTAATCTGTGTTGATTGTGACACTTTTCTAGTTAACCACTCTGTATCCCTTAAATCTGTCTTTGTTTCTGTAGTATTTTGGTAGCATTTTAAAATTTTGTATCACATTTTCTTTTGTCTTTTCAGAGTTGTGGCCTTAGGTGAATGGTATAGCATTTACCTGGCCTGTGTGTGGCCATAAGTTTGACATTCAACACTACAAAGGGAAGGAAGGAAGGAAGGAAGGAAGGAAGGAAGGAAGGAAGGAAGGAAGGAAGGAAGGAAGGAAGGAAGGAGAGAGGAAGAAAAAGAGAAAGAATGGAAGAAGGGAAGGGGAGGAGAGGAGATGAGAAGGAAAGAAGAAAGGAAGGAAAAAGGGAAGGAGGGAAAAACATCTGTACAAAGACTGGCAGAAGTAGAGTGTGACCACTGGGAGCCAACACAGTGGTCATCTTACTGAGAGTTCACACTGGCCAATAAGACTCGTGGGGTATTGTTGAAGAATAGCAAGACAATGAGGGTTATCTCAGAATACATATCTGCAAATATGATTGATGATAAGGGGAAACAATAACCTTAGGGTCATGAAAATTGGCCGAGGACAGCATGAGGAGAAATTAAAGTTAGCATCATAGCTACTGAAAGTTGACCCTGGTGCTAGGAATGTGATAAACTCCAAAATGAATAGAAGATAAAGAGACTAAGTAATATATGTTTGAAACCCTCAGCTAAGATATTTGTCTTCTTTTCAGAAGACTTCCCATCTCCTCTGACAACAGGTCCCCCCACAGGCTGATCCTCATATGTCACAGTGTCTCGTTCATGAACATATTAAAACCACATAGAAACACATTAAAACCACAGTAGGAAACACAAAGTCAATAAGAAATACATGTTGTTATTATCATTTCAAGCTATGAATTTAAAATATCTGAAAAGTTCCAGTTGTGGTGGCAGTGCACATGGGTAGAATTTGATGAAGGAGACAGAGGCAGGAGGAGGAGCACGAGTCTGAGGCCATCCTGGGCTACACACTTAGTCCAGTAGTGGTGGCAAATGCCTTTAGTCCCAACACTTGGGAGGCAGAGAGAGGATCTTTAAATTTGAGAACAGCCTGGTCGACAGAATGAGTTCCAGGGCAACCGGGACTGTACAGAGAAACCATGTTTCAAAACAAACAAAACCAAAAGCCAAAAGAAGGGAGGGGGAGGGAGGGGGGAAGATAGAGGGAGGGGGAGAAACAGAGAGAGGAAAAAGAGATCTGAAAAGAAATTGGACTAGTGAAATGTTTCTCAGCGTACTCTAGAGACTGGGGTAAAGGGTGTTTTCTTTGAGTACAGGGGATGCAGAGAACTCTTCAGTGGGTGTCTAGGGTCAAGAAACAAATGAGATGCCGGGCAGTGGTGGCACATACCTTTAATCCCAGCACTTGGGAGGCAGAGGCAGGCAGATTTCTGAGTTTGAGGCCAGCCTGGTCTACAGAGTGAGTTCCAGGACAGCCAAGGCTATACAGAGAAACCCTGTCCCGAAAATCCAAAAAATAAAATAAAATAAAATAAAATAAAATAAAATAAAATAAAATAAAATAAAATAAAATAAAATAAAATAAAATAAAATAAAAAATAAAAAAAGAACCAAGTGAGATGAGCCCTGGGCTTGTAGGCCCCTGCTGCAGGGGGGGATTCTGTGTACTTCGCACTGGGTTATAGAAAGCTTGCTTTCTGCCTTTCATTCGATTGTGTTGTGAAGTGCAGTGGTGCACAGACTGGTAGATTGGCAGAACCATCTGGTTTTTGTTTTGCCCACAGATTGAGCCCTTTTTTGTGAGTGTGGCGCTTTACGACCTCAGAGATAACAGGAAGATCTCTGCCGATTTCCACGTGGACCTAAACCACCCTGCTGTCCGGCAGATGCTCTCAGGGGCCCCAGCAGCTTTGGAAAACGGCAATATTGACACTGGTACACCAAGACAATCAGAAGAACCTCACATAAAGGGCCTTCCAGAGGAATGGTTAAAATTCCCAAAGCAGGTTGCACTTTCGTTTCCTTGTGATGGGACAGAAAAACCTTGCCTTTTAGATTGGTCTTAAAGATAACTAGTCCATACGGGATGGGCAATTTCCCAAATAGAAATGTTTTAAAGCTGTCACGTTTTAAAATAACATCTGTGAATGCCTTCAAGGTGGCTTCTTTGGTAGTTATTACCCACTGCTCTCTTTGGACACAGGCTGTCTTCTCTGTGAGTGATCCGCACTCTGAAATTGTTTTGGTGGCCAAAGTCGAAAAGGTCTTAATGGGAAACATTGCAAGCGGTACTGAACCTTACATCAAGAATCCAGACTCCAACAAGGTAATGATTATTTCCTTATAAATCCTTTCAGTTGCTTTACAGAGATAGAATCATGCTGTCTTCCTGCATTATGTAATTTCATAAATGTATGACTTTCAACATTAATCTAGCAGCATAATTAATATCTACCAGAAACTTTTGAAATTATTTTGGTGTCTGTCCTTTTGACTCAACAGCATAGACTCTGATGTCTATGAATGTATTCGTAGAAATAAATTTAAATTCGGATATCATTTTAACCCCAAAGGTTGAAGTATTTACAATAACCAAAGTTAGGAGTCAGTGAAGGCAATTTGCTAAGATCTCAGCAAGCTAACAATGGGCTCAATAATAAACACAAATGATTATACACTAAATATAATATCAGGGAGGTGCAGGAAGCTAGAAATAAAGAGAGTTGTGAATGGCCTGCATAGTAAGACCAGTGAAGGCTTTCTGTTTGCTTCACTATATCACCTTGTTATTTCAAATATGCAATTTATGGATTATCACTATTTATTAAAAAATAAATAAAAGTATATATTCGCCATACAAAGAAAAGGTATCAAGGAAATAATGCAAAACAATTGAATTTGAACATGTGCAACATTTTATAGTATAGCTTTGCTATTTAATAGCAAATACATACATAATTTAATAGCAAATACATATATAATATGCAATACACAATTGCATATTATATATCTAGTATGTATTGCGTTCAATGAACTATCTGTTCAGACCACATCCAGCCTGTTACCAGCATTTGTAAACAAAATCTTATTGACAGTTAATCACACCTCAGTTATTGCATAGAACGTGTGAAGCCCTGGGTTTGATCCAGCACTGAAAATGGAAGCGCTTCTTGTATTTATCGATGGCTACCTCCCGGCTATAGCAATAGATTTAAGAAATTGTGACAGAGAATGCAGAATCCATGCAGCCCTTTACAGAAAAAGTCTCCTGATGAATATAAGAAATGATCTAGTGCCAATTGTGAATATAAATTTGATAACTTTTCATTCAAGATTTTTAACTTCTTTTAGCTGAAGGGAAAGGATAAAGGAAGGCAGGAAAAGGAGAGGAGTGGGTAATGGCTGATATTTCAAGACAAGGAGATGTTCTACATTTAGAATTTTCAAATTAAAAGGAAGCCCAGAATTCTACAATAACTTGTACACGGGGGGTGGGGAGTCTTACATGTAATCTGTGGGCCAGTAAGGAAAAATTCTATAGAATTTCAGTAGACAATAAAATGGAAAAAATAATCACTATTATTTCATATGTACAGTTTGTATTAGCTATCCCTAAATAACATTTTATTTACATTTTTCCCCTCAGTTTGCACAAAAGATTCTAAAATCTAACAGGCAGTTCTGCAGCAAATTGGGGAAATATCGGATGCCATTTGCTTGGGCAGTGAGGTAAGGTCCTACCGTGTGACTCATGGAATAGAAATGTACTTACAATCTGCTTTAGAAGCTATGGCTCTGAACGCCTTTGTATCATCTGATGCTTTGTAATGAAGCCACACCTAGAGAAATAACCTGGTATCATTTTCATAGACATCATGAACTCTGCAGAGACACACTTCACTCATTAGTTCAGCAAACAGCTTAACACTAAAGGCCCCTGCCTCGAATCCAGTGTGAGCATGGCCAGGTGCACTGGTGGAACTTAGTAAGTATGAAATCAAAATCATAATTTGTTTATACATAACTGCTTTAGTGAACACAGTGTTTTATCTGTCCAGAGAGCCTAATGGACATAAGATAAGGAGGGATATTGGATACCTTCCTGTGCACCTGCATGCTTTCATTTATGCATGGAGATCTGCTCTGTAGGGATGTCCAAATGAAGCCATCAAGTAGATCACTTACGCTGTCCTTGATTTGAATGTAGAGTAATACAATTATGTCCCAGCTGACTCGATGGAAATGCTGAGTCCGGTGTGCTCAAGCAGGAGACCGTCCTTTCCAGAAATGCGACCTCTGTGGGAAATAGACTTTGCTTTTCAGATCTCTGACACATCAACTCCTGAGTGTCCTTCTCAGTCTCTTTGTATCTTTACCTAGTATAATAATTCCTTAAAGGAGGGAAACCTTGTCATAGACTCATGGGAAAAAAAAGATCAACAATGAACAAGCTGAATTAAAGGGGTTAATTACAGGCCTAGTAGAAAATGCCCCATTTACCGAATGTGGGGAACCTTATCCCAAAGTCAATCACTTCTGTTCAAAATTCGAAGTGCATAAGGAGGGCTAACCTGTTGTGTACTCTTCTATTCACGTAGCTTCCACTGGGAAACACACTCAGAGAAAACCCACCAGTGTATGTCAGAATGTGTGGTCGTTATTTAACATTAGGGACTGGGAGAGAGGAGTGCTATGGAGTCCAGCACCAGTAATGCAAGACAAATCCCTGCAGGCTGCAAGTATTAACTTGCATTCAGACAGCCTTGCAGCAAGGGTGGAAGAGCCAGGCTGCAGAGCCTGGTAACCCAGCCCACCTGTCAAGGTCAACTCTCCATTTATTGTGTCATTGAGCAAGCTTCCTCCTTGAGCCCAGAGTCTCATCTATAGGATAGAGCAGCCAATACTTGTCTCATGGGTAATATCTTCCATTAACTTCAAATATACAAAGAGTTGGTATAAAATATGTCATGAATATTATTTTTGTCCCTACTTTCAGACATGAAAAACGTATTATAGACATTGTCATTATTATTATTATTGTTATTGTTGGAAGTCACTTGTCGCGTTAATATTCATGCTCTGTGACTCCCCACTTGTTGTAAATTTGGGCCGGTGAAGAAGAGTGTGAAGGATAGAAGTAAGTCACGTGTCAGTTATGTGCAGAAGTAACATCCTGACTCTGAAATTGTCAACAAACTGTCTGGAAGACAGATGGCGCTTCCATGGCAGCTGAAAGTGTCATCAACTCTTGGGGTAGCTATTTCTAGGAAAAGAGAGCTAGCAAAATCACAAGCCCATGCTGGATGAGGGCTCAGTTAGTGCTTTGACTGTTGTTAGGAACTTGTACAAACCACCAATGATTTGTATTTACTTGAGTTTCTCGGGTAAGTGAGGGAAAAAATGGCTGAACATGCTCAGATTATGGTTTTGTTGGGTCCTTTGGATTACCTAGCCTCAAAAAGAAAAAAAAAATCATCACACAGCCACCCAATGTAGCAAGCCCGGCTCCACCTTCCCGTGCAAGCATTGCTTCAGGTAGAAGTCACTCACATCGTTCTGGAATAGACCAGCCATGGCATAGGTAATATATTGGCCATGGCATAGGTAATATATTGTTGGTCCTGCATTTTCTCCATTTGCTTTTCCTCCATACTTTATTTCTGGCTGGCCCAGCTCTGCTTCTTCCCTTGGGGTATTCAGATACCTTTGCAAGCTGGGCGGAATGAAAGGAACACAGTGTGGTGGGTTCACAGGAACTCTGGTCTTGAGTGCGGGGGTTGGGGATGGGGACAGAAAGAAACCTTCTCTGAGATGGTTTTTGGTGTTACAGCTCTCTTTATTCATGGGTAATAAGGGTTATACAAACACTGGGGAGTGGGTAGGGGTTTTTGAGGTGAATGAACGTTATTGGCTGGTGCCCAGGTGCTAGAATGCTTCATTTACACAAAGAGGAACTCCAGGTGCTTACTGGACATGTCCTTATAAGGAGAGAAGAAGTTATACCTGGAATTTGGCCATGATGCTATGTGACTAGCTGAAGGTGGGTCAGAGATGGGGGTCAAAAGGATATGTGTACCATGGTATAGGCAGGCCCAGAACAAGGAGGAAGCAATCCCTACTCCTGCCAGGCTCAAGTTGAGATTTTCCAGGATTGGACACAGTTCGACCTTATTTTTGCTCCAGGCCCGCTCCCCAGGTCACACGGCCTGCTTTGTCCCACAATTTTCTATCTTGCCATTTGTTTCACAGCATAGCTCTGAGCATACTCTAAAACACTTCAAAGCAACAGTAGTTAAAAATAGTAACATTAACAGTTACTTGGAACCAGATTTTTACCCAGCTGCTGCGGTACACACAGATCTCATTGCTGTGAGCATCTAATTTGAAATTTATCTGGTATGTTCTCAGATTGCGTACCAGCTGTACTGCCACTTTGAATCAAACAGATTATCCTTCCAATAGGCGTAGAACACACACACATACACACACACACACAGTTGCACACACACACGTACATGCACAGTAACACACACCCACACAGGATATTTTACAACTCATAATTAGAAAAGGTGAATTCACAGGTGTGCCCTACTACAATTAAACTTTTCCCATACTCATGCAGGCTCATGGGGGCCCAAGGCCACGCCAGGATCACCTCGCAGATTCTTGTATACTGTCTCATTTTAACTTATAAGTGACTAATAGACAATGCTCAATTTTCTTTAAAGTCAATCAGGCCTACCACTAAAATAAATGTTCGTTCTCATAACTGAGCATCTAAAGACGCTCAGTGCAGTGATATCTAAGAGTCTCATGTTGTCAACAGCCCAGCAAGCGGTGGTCTGCCTCTGCTTGCATCCTTCTAGTGACAAGGCTCCTAGGACACCCTCACCACGTCCTTCTCTCCGCCTTTCTATAGTTTTATTATTAGATAATTCATTTTCATACAGTTAAAACTGCCAATCAACCAAATTTATTTATTTATTTTTTTGCTGCCTTATGAATTCTAGGTAAATGTTCTATCACTGGAATACATCCTCGGTCCTTGAAGAGGATTTTTACCATTATTATTATTTTAAGACAGGGTTGTCTGTATAGTTCATCATGGCTTTGGACGCCTGTCCTTCTGCTATCTTTACCACCCCATTGCTGAGGGTATAGTCACGTGTCCATGCCGGGCCCTAACAACCACTTTGGACTTTCGTCTGCTGTATTCACACATGCATAGACATGTCAAAATCCCACATGATGGTATGCACCTCTAGCTTTAGCCCTTGAGAGGGCGATGTACAGGGTCAAGAGCAAAGCTTCATGTACACCTCGTGAGCAGTCACTCCATTCGAAGGATTTCCACAGGCCAACTGTGGATATGATCAAAATGGAGTTTATAGGGCACATAGATTAATGTAGGTGAAGTAATTCATTCACTGAAAAAGACTATTATTCAAGTTGAGTTTATAACTCCCTCTTGTATTGGGAATCACAGTGTGCTGGTTTCAGCATGTCAAGTACTTGCTCAAATGGCCCTTAAAGTATTTATGCAAAAGTCTTTTTTTTTTTAATGTTAAATGTTTTGACATTCTTATCCCATGCTAACGCTTTTATATTGTGGGCTTGCACAGCTTGCCACGGCACTCTTGTGGCTGTCAGAAAGCAATGCAGAAGCTCTCTCATCTACCACATGGGCCCTAGAAACGGCAGTTGGTGGCCAGGTTTGGCACCAAGTGGCTTTACCTGCACAGTTATCTTTAGTCTTCAAGTTAAATGGTTTTCTTCTGTTTTGCTGATGTTATTTCATTAAAATTTTATGAAGGAGAGATTTGGCTGATTTTTCCTCAGTTACTACTTAACACGAATATCAACAAAACTGGGAGGAGACAATTTCAAGGAGTCTAAAAATATCATGAGAATACAACTCTAGCCCGTGTTCCTTTTTTTTCCATGTTATTTTATACTAAATATCTATGGCTAATATCAGTTTCAAGGCCATTTCAGCTACTTTATTGAAATATTTGATCATTTAAATGATAATAATATATTCTAGCTAAGGCTCTTGAGCTAGAGGAAATAAAAATCCAATGTTTCTCTACTGTTGAAGAAAAAGCAATTATATGAGGGCTTAATTTTTTGATACATGATAAAGATGGTGTGGGCAACATCAGAAAACTGCATGTGAAGCAAATATTACCTGACCTCATTTGATCACTTAGACAAAAGCAATTATGTATTTTAAGTAAGGCACTATAATTCCAATGAAATGGATCAAGGAAAGAAAAGTAACATACATTAGCCTTATTTCATGCAAAACTCTGACTGATATTTCCTGCATTTTATCTTATTTCTGTCTAAAAGTGAGAACATGGATTCATTTATCTTCACAAAGACAGTTTAGGAATCTGACTTTCTACTGCCATAATTACAGCCCGATTCCAGTTACACACTCATAAGTTCTAATGCTGCCACCCAACATGCATTGGTCCTTTTTGCCTGGGTTAAGGTGCCTTGAAGAAATACTTAAATGGAGAACTTTAAGAGATAGCTCAGACAGTGCAGTGTTTGCCTTGTGAACATGAAGACCTAATTCTGAGCCACAGAACCAAGGTTAAACATTCTGGGCATAATGAGGAATAAATTATAGCACAGATGAAGCAGAGACAGGAGGATACCTGGAGCTTACTTACTAGCTAACCTAGGCTCTTTGTTGAGTTTCCGGCCAGTGAAGATCTTGCCTCATACACTCACACACATACACACATACACACATACACACACACACACACACACACACACACACACACACAAGACTAGCAGAACCTCACCAGCACAAATAATATTTTCTTGTTTTTCTCAAATCCCCAATACTCCAGGGTTTTGATATGGTAAAAATGTGAGAAACCATAAAAACATTATAACAAGACCTCTTCAAACTTTAGATATAGAGATGAAACGGAGAACTATGACAAAAATGTGTTAAGTCCCTTGAATTCTTTCAATTGTAAATTGGAATGATCATTAGTGATCCTTCTTTTTTGTTGTTTTTTATTTGTTTGTTTGTTTGTTGTTGTTGTTGTTGTTGTTTTGAGACAGGGTTTCTATGTATTGCCCTGGCTGTCCTGGAACTCACTCTGTAGACCAGGCTGGCCTCGAACTCAGAAATCCGCCTGCCTCTGCCTCCCAAGTGCTGGGATTAAAGATGTGTGCCACCACTGCCTGGCAGTGATCCTCCTTAAAGACACAAATTATTAAGCAATAACAAAATATAAACCTGAATAAACATTCTGTTCCTGCAGATCTGTATTTAAGGACAACCAGGGGAATGTGGACAGGGACTCAAGATTTTCACCATTGTATAGACAAGAAAGTAACAAAATGTCATCTGAAGACCTCCTAAAACTGGTATCAGACTACAGGAGGTAGGATATTCTGGACGCCCCTTTAAGTACTTTAAGCTATTGCCACAGTAATTTCTTCTGTCTCCATAGCAATACCTGATGCCCTGAGTCTCAACTATCCAGACACCTCCATAAATACATGGTTTTATGGTGACTTCTCTTTTGTCCAAATGGTGCCACAATCACATAGAAGATTTGTAACATGTTGGGCTATAGCTATGTTCATCTATAGCTATGTGACAATAACACCCCCCAATTATTATTTATGTACTCCTGAGTCTGTAGTTTCAGTTTGTCTCTTCCATATATATTGGCTGGCAGAGGTGAGTTGGGACTGGAGAATCAACCTCTACCCTATACCAGCCCCTTGAGATGTGTTGATGCCTTTACTGTACAATATATCTTACACTATTAGCCACTAACACAGAAAGTGATCTTGTACTCCTTAACCATGAATAATCGTTCTGTTTCTTCTGCCTAAGAATCAGCAGGTCTCTTATCAAGTAATTTTGTACATCCCTCAAAAATATTATGATATGTTGAAACGTGTGTGTCCAGTATCTTCTGCAGCATCAGGAAAACATCTTCTTCTATTAAACTAGAAGGGGTGTCTTATCAGTGTTTTATTTTTATTATTAATTATTATTATTATTATTACTACACATTGCTTATTGAAGTTTTTAGAACATACAATTAGGATGAGATGTAGACTCTTAGGGAAGGCCTTGTATTAATCTCAATTCTTCCAAGTCCAGGCAGGTCACTGGTAACATAAGACCATGTCACTTCCTGTCACTCACTCATCAAATATCCTGGTCAAAACCTTCACTGCAGTCTTCACAGGGCTCCTCAAGCCATCATGAGAAAATAAAACGTAATTTTTCCTAGTGCCTTTTTGACAGTCCCCTAAGGCCCAACAAGCTGTATTGATGAACATAATGGAACGTATAAAGATTTGTGAATGAACTGATTAACAAACAGCAAAACAAACCCTGTCAGCCCTCGTGTTGACAGTGAACACAAAGAAATTATAATGGCACACAAGAGGCACCTATAATGCACAAAGAAGTGCTGACCTTAAGTTAAAACTGGCCTTAAGTCAAAATCTCTATTGGGGACCTGTTTCTGTGATATAAATTAATTTGTCATTGCGGACTTCAAGCCACCAACGTGGTTCACTGAACACAGGGCTGGGAAGAGAGGTAAAGAACCTTGGGGCGCCAATATGGTGTGTGTATGAGTTCTGTTCCTGAATAATACCTGACCAAAGCAACTTAAGAAAAGGGTTTAGTTTGGCCTATGATCCTAAGGGTTATAGTTCTTCATGGAACAGAAAATACAACAACAGGAGTAGTAGTCAACTGGTCACATTGTATCTACAGTCAGGAAGCAAAGAGTAAACAAGAAAGGAGCTGGCCTATAAAACTCCAATACCTGCTCCCAGTTTACAAACTTCCTCCAGGAAGACCCTACCTCCTAATGGTTCTGCAGTCTTCAAAGAGTGCCACCAGGGGGAGCCAGCAAAGGAAACAGAACTGCCAGAGTCAAAGAGTGAACATCCATGATGATGGGGTGCGGGGAGGAGCCTACACACCTGTAGAGGCAATCAGGGTAAAATGCAAGCTCTTTGCGTTCATAGCAGAACCTAGCTTCGTGCTCAGAAAGTCTTAAAATCCACCTCAACAGCGAAATGCTCAAGCAAATGCAAATAGGTCTTATTGACAAGACCATATAATTTACTGTTATACCCATCTCGTCCCATGTGCAAATGAAGTCGGAGAAAATAAATTTAAGGTATTATTCAGGATAGTGGTAATGCAACTCTTCTATAACAGTTGTTTTTTATTTGTACTGCCTTTATTGTATGGGAGTCCAACTAACCAAAGGGAAAATATCAATACACTATCATTTACTGTTTATCCTTTACCCTTCTCAAAGCTCAGAATTATAGAAGACGATGGATTTTCCTGTGAAAATGAAAATAATACTCTGTGTGTGTGTGTGCGTGTGTGTGTGTGATGTCCTTTCACAGAGCTGACCGGATAAGCAAAATGCAGACCATCCCTGGAAACCTGGATATTGCTGTGGACAACATCCCCTTGGAGCAGCCAAGTATGATGCCCATGTTATCCGTGTCACGCTTCATTTAGAGACTTCCAAGTACCTTGTGCGGGAGGGCTGTTTGGTTCCTTGATTTGTCAGTTAACTACTTGGTCTCAAGACTTGGGTTGTTTGGAGATTCTGCCTTCCAAACTGGGGTTGGAATTCATTATACCATAGGAATATGGGACTTATTTGTCCATTGAAACAGACAGGGAGTTCATAGTAGAAACTGTATCCTGAATAACCTATCATCTGTTATACAAATATAAATATAATTTGTCCAGCAAGATACTAAATTATTCAGATAATCCTTAATACTCTGGAGTGTCACAGGAATGTGGTGTCAGATTCAAGTGCACAAATAGCTGAGAGTGAGAGAATTCAGATTCTATCTAGTTTCCCTGACTCCAGTACAGACTGGTTCTGCCATACCACAGTGCCGTAAGTTGCTTTGTGTACTGGACATAGCCATCTAAGGGACTGAATTGTTATTACACATAGTGTCTACCTCCTCTGGGACACGACAAAAATCCTGTATTTGGTGACATAAAAATGAGGATCTCAGAATGCAGATAGAATCAAGGTTTTCTGTAGTAAATGATAAATGGGTCAAAACTACTGACAGAGAATATTAGGCTGGCCATCTATCCTGATATATGTCCACAAATCACTGTAATATGAACTATAATGAGAATTCTAACTTAAGCTCTGACCTCAAATCATGTTTACATGATTGATGGGGAACAGCAAAGGACAAGCTATTTCCTCTACGTGATTTAGGGAAGAAGGCTTTACTGCCCACAGCAAAGACAAACAACAGAAGAGAAAGCTAAATACTCTCTTTGAAGAAATGGTATGATATTAGAGAAATTTGAGCATATAAAATATGAGGTTCCTGATTAAATACTAGAATTTTTATCTGGTTTCCCAGGATGCGTAGCCCATCACTTGTTTTCTCTGAGTCCAGGAAGATTTTCTGCAGAAAGGGAAAGCAGCAGAGCATTCTCTCCTTCGACATAGCAGTTTCCACCTTCAAACAGTATAACGGCAGAAGTTTTGACTTAGACATCCCTAACCATCTTTTCTTTATTTTTTCCCTTAGACTGTTAATACAAAGTTATTTTAAAGGTGGCAAACATTGAAAGGAAAGAAAAGTGATAAATAGTGTACAGAGAGGGGGCTTTAGGCATTTGATCTAAAATCATTCCATATATGAAAATTGCTATTAATTCATGTTACTATTAATGATAAACCCACTGACCAACTTTTATTCTGCCATGCAGTCGTATATATCATATTTGTAATAGCAAGTGAAAGTCAATGGGCTACATTTTATCCTAGAAAATCTACCTAGTATAGTCTGTGTACAGGAAATAATATGAAGAATATCAATCCAACTCAAAGATTTACCATGGTTCTCAGCCATGAGTTTCAATACTAAATGTATGATTTTCTTATTCCCAAGGTCCACATCTCACATTCCCATGCTCTTGGAACACAATACCAAATTTCCATTTTAGGTGGATTCATGTTAAAATATGTTAAGTGTTGCTCACTTTAGAAGACCCATATTTAATGACAAACTCTTATTTTCTGATTTTTTAAGACTGTGTAACGTCGTCCTTCATTCCTGTCAAGCCCTTCAACGTGACGGCTCAGTCAGAACCCACAGTGGAGGTGGAAGAATTTATTTATGACTCAACAAAGTATTGCCGTCCATACAGAGTATACAAAAATCAAATTTATGTCTACCCAAAACACCTCAAGTACGATAGCCAGAAATGCTTCAACAAGGTATGACACATGGGTCGGAGGCATTGACATCTCAGTCCACCAAATCTGGACCACACAAGATGGTTCTTGAACAAGCATCTACAAATGACTATGAACTAAGACTTGAAGGAAATGCTTATCCGGGGGTGGGTTCATCCTAGAATTCACTTCAGGATCATTTAAAAATGAATGCACTTGTAGCATCTAGAAGTGTTACAAGAGAGTTGTCTGACAGTTAGTTGTTCATTCTGAATAGTTTGAAGATGCATGCTTGTGTAATGCATTAATAACCCTTTCTAAAATCAGCCTGACATAAATTTGATCTAGACTATTTTTTCAGTTTCTTATAATACTTTGAAAATAGCATGCTTAGTTCTGTGCTGGGAGCATTTTTGTTTCCTTTAAAATCTCTCCAAATCCTGCTGTTTCTGAGGACCATGGATAATGTCACAAGACAATGTTGGCTATTCTACATTTTTTTCACATTTAAATAGAAGCTACTTATTTTAAACCCTTATATTGTTTAGGGTGTTATTTAAGAGGAAATTACCATCTCCATTATTCCCCTCACTATAATTTCAGGCACGGAATATAACTGTGTGCATTGAATTCAAAAACTCAGATGACGATGGAGCCAAGCCCATGAAGGTGAGTCAAGTCATCTGAGGACACAGCATGAGAGGAAGGGAAGGGCATGCACCTTGCTCTTTTGCACCACATAGGGAATTTTTTTTATATGAATCTGGTTAAATGAAAAGCAGTTCTGGGCATTGGTTTTAGATCTCCTGAAAATGTATCTAACTTTACAGCCATCACTAACTCGATCTGTCAAAAATGCTAGTCTCCCATGGCTCTTCACCTCACGATTTGGAAAAAGTGAAGTCATCACAATGTGAAATAAATAGTCATTCCCTGTAGAGAGTCTGCCTGGTGCACAAATCAGTCCACCTCTTGACTGTGTATACTTGATTAGTAGCAGTATACCCAGTCTGCCATCATGCAGTCTTCAGAGAAAGGCTACTATGCACAGGTCTACTGGATAATGCAGAATGTCCCCGGAGAACTCATATTTATGTACAGGCCTATTGGCTAATGCAAGGTGCCCCTATAGAGCTCACATTTATAAAGCCTAGTGCCCAAGAGACTCTAAAATAACAGCCCAAGTTGTTGATCACATGGGTTAATAATGCCACTATTTTGACCTGTAAAATAACAGGATTGCCTTTTCTAGCATTTATACATGATATGCACTGTTTTTCTTTTTGTATTTTAATCTGAGGGGTATCAAATAACAAAAAAATATAGCCTATAAAAATAAAGAGAAAAGCTATTTTTAGTGAACCTATACTCACATCTTCCAGGTTGCAGTAAATCAGAGGGAAGAGGTAAAGAATAACCAGGATAATATCTAACTAACCATACCATCAACTCGGGCTATTTCACGTAATACCATTGGGTATTAATAATACACAGATTGATGCTACCAAGAAGTTTGTAGTCTTATGTCAAAGAGTGACTATGAACTTAAGAAGGAGCTAACTCATATAGGATAAAGAGGTGTTGTTCAAGACAATCTTAAGCTGCTGTGAGCATCCATACTGATCAAGCTTTTCTACAGCATTAACATCAGGAAAGAAAACTTAGCATGTGATGTCATTATTAAGCAAAGACAATGACCAGGTAGGAATCTCAGTAGTCCTGCCAAAGCATGGCTCCTAATGGGGATGAATTTGAAAAGAAGGGAAACAGCAGATGTGTGGGTTCCATGTTTTGTTGCATTCTTAACACCACAAAGAGACATGGCATGACCACATGTAAGACTAGAAGAGAGGCTCCGATCTCCAGGCATGGATGCTGTCTCACCTGTGTGATTCAAGAAAGCCTATCCAGGCCTCTGGTTTCGTCAGAGGCTGTGATAGAATATCAAGATCCCAGTCTCTCCCACCCCTTCCACTTTCATTTCTATGAGTTGGTTTGAATAGAACTGGCATCTAGCCAAGCCTTAGAACATTAACACTGGACACGAGTTGGCTCCATGGTCCCAAACAGGAAGTCATCCTTCAGGAATCTGTCTTGAACATTAACTCATATTTATGGTAGTCAAAAGTCATATAGCAAGTTTGTTCACTATTTTACCCTTTTGCCATACCTGTAATATAAATAAATGCTTCTAGGTGGTCTTTGATGCCCCATTGCATAGTACATACAGGTTAATGTATCCATAAAGTTCAAAGTTAACCGGATGTCATCCTGGGAAGTAAATCACAACGTGTGCCTTAGTACTGGAATTGGGGACAGAAGGGTTGACTGTTTTGAATATTTTCAGGCACTCACAATTGCTTCCTTCCTAACCTTCTAAACAGTGTATTTACGGGAAACCTGGAGGGCCCCTCTTCACTTCCGCTGCCTACACAGCTGTGCTTCACCATTCTCAGAATCCAGATTTCTCTGATGAGGTAAGGATCAGGCCTCTACTGCCTCTGCCTAAACCTTCTGAGTGAGTAGGTCAGGAGAACCTTGTCTAGACCACATCTCAGATTGAGGACAGTTGTGTCACTTCCCAAAGCTGTTAAGTGACAGTGACTACTGTGACGCTTGGCTGATGATGATCCTGGCTTATGTTTCAAATTCCTCCATTGAATACAAGACTGGCCTTCAAAAACAGGATGGTCTTATTGTATTTCTTTCAAGGGAGACAAATTTTTCTCATTTATTTTATGCGTGATTTTAATAAAGATTTTATTAGAGCGCTTTACCAGTTGGTGGCAGCATATCATGTTATAGCAGGAAGACTAGATGTTTTGGATCAGTATCGTTGCTCACACCTGTATGAACATCTCTGGGCCCAGTCCTCTCATCTCACGGTTAGAACTGTGGCTCGCCCTGGAAAACTTAACACTTTTATTATGCACTAAGCATGCATGATCTCCATAGCCTTGCATTAACTCCACCATAGCCTTGAGAGTCGGGTACAGTTATCACCTCCTGTTATATAGATGAAGACACTGTGACTCAGAGGAACCAGGGTCGTGTTACTACTAAGTAACAGTCAGAATTCAAACCAAGCCACATAACTCCAGATAGTGGCTTCCCCACTCCCTATAAGCCATAGCAAACATCACCGGGCTAGTGGTGAATTGCTACATACATATTAGCTATGTTATAAACAACCTGTGACAAATTTCAGTGATTAAACTCAGCTTCTAACCATAAGGCAAAAATCTGAACTACTCCAACCAATTAGGATTTTTATGAATTCCTTGATCGATGCTGTAACAAATAGCACCCTTTAGTTGCCTAAAACAATACACACTATTTATAGCTCTGGTGGTCCGAGATTGGAACTGGCTGTCACATGGCTGAAATAATGGCATCACTGAGGCAGTATGTCTCCTGAAGTTTCTAGAGGAAGATTTGTTTTCTTACCTCTTGCAGCCTCTAAACATCACCTAGCACCTTGGTTTGTAATTCCACACCTGCCTACCTTAATCAGAACCATGCTGGGACCAGAAATGTTGATGGAGTATTCCCCTCACTTACATTAAGCCCTAAGTCCTATTCCTAGCACCACATACAACTGGGTGTAGTAATCACAGCCCTTGGGAAGTAAAGGTAGGAGAATCATAAATTTAAGATAAATTTTTGCTACCTAGAGACTTTGAGACAAGCATGAGATCCATGGGATTTTGTTATGAAAATGAAGAATGAGAGAGAAAGAGAGAGGGAGAGAGAGGGAGAGAGATGGGGAGGAGGGAGGGAGTGAGCAAGCAAATAAGGGGTAGAGAGAGAGACAGACACACAGACGCACAGACAGGCAGACACACAGACAGACAGACACACAGACAGACAGACATAGACAAGACTTGCTGTGAAGACATTGTACCCACTTGTGATATCTGGTATAATCTTATGGTCCCTACCTTAGTTACATCTCTGAAGTCCCCTTCGCCTTGCACAGTCGTATTAATGGGTTCTGGATTTTAGAATGCAGAGTCAACTTCGGGAGCCATTCTCTGACTACCACCCCATGTTACCCATCTGTCATTTTCAAACTAATTAACAGAATTCCCTGCCCTCACCGTCTACACCCATCTGTACTTAATGCTCTTATGTTCCCTCCATCAATCCAGGTCGGGAGGTTAAAAAGCAGCTAAGGGAAAGAGTTATTATCAAATTACAGAATATCTACCGTATTGATTGACCTTTTGACAAAACACTTGTGAAAGATGCATTTAGAAGATGTAAGAATTTCATAAATTAGTGTTCTCAGTGTCTCAATGCTGTTTAAATCTGGCGTTTGATCTTTTTTTATTTTCTTATAGTTCCTGGAATCTCATAAAACCTATGAGCTTTCCACATGACATATAGATTATTAATCACTTAGTCTCCGCAGCACAGATTTAATACTAAGGTTTTATTTTCTTGATTACAGGAAAAAATGACTCCATTAACTTTAAAATGGGTATAAATTATCCAGAGCATTGTTATAATAAAATGTAACTGCGGGATCTTTTAAGCGAGGGATTGCGAAGGTTAGTTTTATGTCAACTTGACACAAGCTAGAGTCTTTTTAGAAGAAAAGCTTTTAATTGAACAAATGCCCTCACCAGATTTGCCTGTGAGATTGCCTGTAGTACTTTTGTTATTATTACTGTTGTTGTTAAATGATGTGGCAGAACTAGATCACCATGGGCAGGGCCTCCCTTGGGCTGGAAGTTCTGGGTACTGCTAGAAGGCAGTCTGAACAAGCCAGTAAACAGGACTACTCCGTGGTTTCTGCTTCAGTTCCTACCTCCAGATTCATGCCCTGCTTGAGTTCCTGCCTGTCTTCCTTTGAATAAGCCCATTCCTCCTCAAGGTGTTTTTGGTTGTGATGTTTTGTCACAGCAATAGAAACACTAAAACAGGGATGCCCGTGTTACTATTTGCTGGAATTCTTAAGTACATGGCTATGTAATCTCAAAGCTGGTTAAGAAGAAGTTTCCCAGTGCTCTGCTTATTATTATGTATTTTGAAATGCATATTGGCTTTTGTAGCAACTTTAGTACACTGATATAATATAGCAGCTTGTAAATCATCTAAATCCAGGGACCCTTAAACGTTATCCTACACCAGAATTATCTGGAAGACTCTCTGAATCAGAATACTCAGATTAGGGTACTCACCATGTCTGGGTTAGGCCTGAGATTTTATGGTTCCAGGTGATACCAATGTTACCATTGCAGGGACCACACTTTGTCATCTACAGTCCTAAATTCTTTCTTAAGCAGAATGAGAGTAACTGGCCAGATTCACACGACATCTAATTAATAATCTATAGGTATTGGTTATCGCTTGACTTAAGCATTCTCAGAACAACCTAGTGACTCATATAAAGCTAAGGGCAGGCTACCCTGCTTTAAGGCTGTTGCCTCGTACTGATGTTAAGCAGATGATTTTAATCTCAATCCAAATGCAATGCCTTTCATTTGCAGGTGAAAATTGAGCTACCAACACAACTCCACGGAAAACACCACCTTTTGTTCTCTTTCTACCACATCACCTGCGACATCAATGCCAAAGCCAATGCCAAAAAGAAAGAGGCTCTGGAGACGTCAGGTACTTAAAAGAAATAGAAGTAGGTCAAGGTGACATGTGTTTAACTTGAGTTGGAGACCATTTTTGAAAAGATGCAATTTATCGATTCTTAAATAAGTCAATGTTTAGAGTGACTGATGCATATTTGTATTTCTTAGCACAGAGGGTTGTGTTCAAACGTTTTCTCCCTGCTGTTTCTTTGCAGTGGGATATGCTTGGCTTCCTCTGATGAAACATGATCAAATAGCTTCTCAGGAGTATAACATCCCAGTAGCAACAACCCTGCCTCCTAATTATTTAAGCATTCAAGATCCTGCAAGTGCAAAGGTATTGAGTAGTGTATAATTTACAAGAAAAGTATTTTAAAAATCAACCATGAAAATGGCTATCTTTTTTTCTCTGCGATTTAAACTCACATGATAGCGTGTCCATTGTACTTATGAAGTAGACCTATAGTAATACAACTCTTATTTTACTTATGGCCACTAAAACCGAACCATTAAAAGACTGACTCCATGGAAATACATCGTGCTCATCTCCAAAACCTCCAAATGCATCTGCACTTTTTCTCATCTCTAGAGCGATGTAGCCATAACAGCTCAGAACAGCAAATTAGCATAAACCAAATGGCTTGAGTCCTTTATCTCAATTTGTCAGTGATGGTGGCAAACTCTTTCTTGCAGCATGGTGGAAGTGACATTAAATGGGTCGATGGTGGCAAACCACTTTTCAAAGTGTCAACATTTGTTGTATCAACAGTAAACACTCAGGTGAGTACCATGTCCTACAGTAGAGGCGTAGACTATGATATCAAACCTGACGGTAACCCCTGCATTTTAGGAGGAAATGAGTTGTCACATGGACAGGCAGCTGAATTTGCCAAGCAAGAGAATGAGAGTGTACTCCCTGAATGACCCCTAAGGTCACTCAGACCTTAGAACAATTGTCACTTGTCCTAAGGCTTCCTGATCCCTTGAACCTGCAGACATTAGGTTGCCCAGATGGGTCACCTGCCCAGATGGCATCTCGGTTTCATTGTGAAGTACTTCTCAAGTTGTGAATAAACAGATGCCTGTGGAAGCTGGTCACCTTACCATAACGATAAGAAGCTCACAGCTGAAGTGATCTTGTCCACCCTGCTTTTCCTCTGTCAAAAATGCCTACCAGGGGCCTGACACACAGTCAGCTTTTAATAACTAACAACCAACTGGACAAGTATATAAAAACATATCTAATAGGGAATTGAGCGTATCTAATTAAGAAAAGAACTACACCTAGGAAACAGAAATGTGATACTCCGTTGCAGTATGAGAGGAACCCTAGATGCTCATCTAGGATGTATAGCTAGAGAAACAGCACGAGTATATTCTCAGCCTCAAATTATCTTTCACTACTAGACCACATAACTCAGCGTGGAACTTGGAAAAATTCTAAGCAGATTTCAACAGATAAAAACCAAGATATCTTGGGTTTTATGCTCAGTTTGGGTTATGTCATAATACCAAGCTGATGCAAACACGTCAAGTCTGGAGCTATCCCTAGGTATCCCACAACACACTGGCCTGTGTGTAAACAACACACTAGCCTGTGTATCATGGAATATGTAAGAGAGATTATAAAGTTCTTTCAAACATGGACTAGAAAAATAAGGGCTATTGGAAAGAAAGGAAGAGAGACAGGAAGGGAAGGAAGAATAAGAAAATGGAAGAAAAAGAAAAATGAGAAGCAGGCTAGGCAGAGAGGGACGGAGAGAAGGAGGGGAAGGAAGGAAGGATGAAAGATGGAGGGAGGGAGAGAATGGAGCAGAGGGAGAGAGAGAAAGAAGAAGGGATGGAGGGAGGGATGAAGAAGAGGGAGAGGAAGAAGGAAGCAGGTGGAGAGGGAGGGAGGGAATGGGAGGAGGGAAGGAGGGAAGAAAGGAAGCATGCAAGCAGAGATAAAAGGAGGGAGGGAGGAGAGGGAAGGAAACAGGCAGGGGAAGAGGGAGGGAGGGAAGGAGGGAGGGAAGAAAGGGAGGACACAGGCAGAGATGGAAGGAGGGAGGGAGCAGAGGGAAAGAAGGAAGAGAGGAAGGGAGGGAGGGAGGGAGAGGTCCC
>NW_021620661.1:2300628-2318944 GCF_004785775.1 Grammomys surdaster
AGGGAGGAAGGGAGGGAGGGAGGGAGGGAGGGAGGGAGGGAGGGAGGGAGAATAGAACCCAGCCAGCCATGAGATGCCATGCCCTTGCCAGGGCTATTTGGCCAAAAAAGAGGAGGGAATAGTGAATAAAAAATGTGTTCATGTTCATCCAGAGGGCTGTAGTTCAGATGGGGCCTTTAGATGACCTCTGTTTTTATAGAAGAAGAGGGCTATAACATCTGATTTCATGAGGAGACACTGCTTACAAGTGCTTGCCACTGGCACTGTTTGTGTGCCATCGCAAACTAACATTTCTTTTGCTTTTGCAGGACCCACATGTGAATGCATTTTTCCGTCAGTGCCAAAAAAGAGAAAAAGACATGTCTCAGTCACCTACCTCGAGTTTTGTCCGCGCCTGTAAGGTAACATACCATGCAGGTTCATTGCAGAGTAATGCAGATTCAGTGGTTTTCAGGATAAAAAACAGGCAAAGGAAACCTATTTCCCACTGAATAGCAAGCTAAGATGTGATTATTATTCAGGCCTTTCAAAGACCTTAGAGTTCAGGGGGAAAATTATTTTTACTTCATGGTTTCTACATGATTCTGTTCATATAAAAAGGAAGAGAGGCAAAAATCAGCTTTTTATCCGAAACAAAAATAGTTGAAAATTAATATGTATTTACCATTGCTAATTAAGCATAGAGTACCTTCAACATGACCTATACCATCTGCCACCCAGGTAAAGCAGGGAAGCAAAAGACCAGATGAGGGGGGGGCTAATGTGATCATGTCTCACCCCTGAAAACACCTGCAGACTGTGCTGGACTACCCCTCCTGTTTATCTGTATGCTTCCTCCCGTCATTTCACTGCAGAACTTGCTAAATGTGGACAAGATCCACTCAATCATGAGTTTCCTGCCTATCATCTTGAACCAGCTCTTTAAAATTCTAGTGCAGAACGAGGAAGATGAAATCACTGCAACTGTCACCAGGTATCCATAGCAACACTGGGGGGGGGAGACAGAGTGGGTAGCCTTTGGTCTTACGGAACTCTGATGACATGATTCCAACTAGATAGCCACATATGTGTACGTTTCATGTGAACATGTTTTCAGACATAAGCATTTCTCACACTCTAATCCTTATTTTCTGGTCCCTATCTATTATCATTAGTGGAGGGCTAGATGTTTTTCTTTTGTGTTTTTAAACATTCTATTTTGAGATAACTATAGATTCATAAGTCATTGAAAGGGATAATATTGAAAGAATAAGTGTCCTTGTTACTTACTCTCCCCCATTGGCAACATAGACACACACATATACACACAGATAAATATACAGAGACACACACAGACATAGACATAGAGACACACACAGACACAAACATGAACACATACATACACAGAGATACACATACACACACTCATACACACACAGAGACACACGTATACACACACAGACACACACACATATATACAAAGACACACACATGCAGACACTCCTATCTGTATTTATACAAAATTATACAACGTGTAAACACTTGGCCTTGGCTTTTTTGCTTATCATAGTTTTCTCAAGATTCAGGCTGTCTCTTTGTGACTAGGCAATTTCTTTTCATGGCTGAGAAGTATCATATATAGATCATACCACTGTATGTTTAAGGATTTGTTGAAAGACATCTGAACTTTCCTCCATTTAGGGGCTATACTGAATAAAGTCACTATAAATATTCATGTATAATTCTATATAAACATAGCTCTATATATACTATATAAACTTTACTTCTGACATGGATCCACAGTAATGCAATGGTTGTACAACTTATTACCTGAGTGTTAGATTTTTTCTTTTTAAAAATTGCTAAAATATTTACCAGAATAGTTGTATCATTTTATAGTCCAACAGAAGTTTACAATTGCATCATTTTCTTTCTTTTCTGTTAAATTTGGTCACATCATACTCTTCCAAAATCACTCATGAGTCTAGTCATGAACTCAGAATTTTGCATTTATATTATTTTAAATTAATAATAACCATATAGTTTTTTTTAAAAATGGCCATAGCATTATGGGAAAAAATCAGCCCTAGTGTTGAAATGTTGACTGTATCTTCCCTGCTCATAGATAGATAGATAGATAGATAGATAGATAGATAGATACAGATATACAGATATATATATATATGTGTATACATATATTTCTGTGTGTACATACACATACACACACACTCATACATATTTACGATGAAGGCTTTTAGCCTTGTTTTTAACAAAAACCTCCTCAAGTTCTGAGAAATTAAAAAATCACTATCAGTTCCACAAGCCTCCAGTTCTGGACCCAGATTAAAAATCTCAAATTGTGCCATCATCTAATGTCTCTTTCAGCTGAGTGTGTATGTCAATTTTGACAAGATTATTAAATATTGAAACTTCTAAATCTTTTGTAATTTCTGAGATTGCCCAAAGCTCTCCGACTATGCAGCAACCGTTCATGTTTATATGAAACAGTGTCAATGTACCACTGCCACCTGAAACTCTAGCCCAGCTAATGAGGGAGATATCCAGATTAACCTAATCTTTTTTTCCAAAAATAGGTCTTCTACTCTCAGGTTGGCAGATGAGCCCTTTCAAATGGAATATGATCATTAATCAGAGGCTAATTGGGTACTTAAAAATGATCCCTTTTCCAGGAAGACAATGTCAGCAAGTGCAGAGGCCACACGTGGTACATTTAAGCTCAGACAAAATGTCTCCAGATATTGCATGCTAAGACCTTAGTCCTTGGAATCTTTCTAGTTGGAAATGGCTCCCAGGTGATAGAAATATACCAAGTGCCCTCTACTGGGGAGTGAGGAAGGAATGAGAAGAGTGTGAATTGACTGGTTCATTCATCTGTCCACTCATTCATGAGATACCTCATTTCCAAGCTTTCTAACGTGAAGATAAAGTGCTGTCTGAATACCTTCAGCCAGGTCACTGAACATCCATGCTTTTCCAGGGTTCTGGCTGACATCGTGGCCAAGTGTCATGAGGAGCAACTAGACCATTCCGTCCAGTCGTACATTAAGGTAAGAAGTCACCATTAGGGCCCTGATCATATCTCCTGTGCTGTTGTGGCTTGTCTCATTTCCTGTCAGCACTAAGTGGGAGGTTCTCGCCCTGACATTTGATGGCGCCCACATGGTCAGAACACAAGTTCGCTTTAGTAGAATTTCATTTCTTTTAATTTGATGGGTTAGCTGTATTATTGTTTAAGTGCAAAACTGCTATGTGTGTGTGTAACTGATTATTGATGTGGGAATGGTGGAAAGAAAAGAACAGTGGAGAAAGCTAAAATAGTGCTCCTTTGAAGCTGACATTAGAAATCTATGAAATTTCTGGCCTAATTAAGGAAGACTTCTGCGGGTTTGTTGAATGCTCTATGTTTCTTCTGCAATGTTTTCTTAGCTCTTTTTATTGTTTTTCTCAGGCATTATTTCATTTCCCCAGTTACTGTATATTTGTACCTGCTTCTGGTATGTTGAGTCCTTTATCTTCTGTCATGAACCATTTGTCCATCTCATTGGTGTGCACTGCTTCCTCAGTGTCCCTTGTCAAGTGTCCACTTGGAAGTATTCTGTTCTCATTTTCAGTTGCCTGGAAATTGGTGCCAGTGAACTTGGGATGATGTTTGCACTCTGATAGCTCTGCTCCAAACATCCTTCCACTGAATGCACAAAAGCAACCCAATCCAGACACAAAGACAAGCATCCTAAATTATATTATAAGACATACAAAACTTAAAATCCTATTTTGTCCACACAGACTAGGTCTTTGGAGTTGTTGATTTTTAAAGGAAATACATTCAAGTCATACACTGCACTAAACATAGACTTGTGCATTCTAAAAGTCTGGAAATGTGATTGGAGAAGAACTAGGGCCCTTTGTGCTAGAAACTTCTTTTTAATAACTGGTATAGTAGAAATGTTGCTACAAAAAGAAGTAGCTAGAAATCTCATTCTGGAATGAACCACTCTGAGATTCCACCTCCAGGGATTCCTATCTATGTATTTTCTGCCAGAAATGTTGGATGTCTTCCCCAAGTACCAAACCATGAGTGTATGCTCCTCATTAAAATAGCCTGATTGCTAGAAATGGTCATTTCACAACAACTTCCCTGTGATATAATTTTACCTGCTAGGACTCGACTTCAATTGCTAAAAGCCAATTCCACTACAAATACCCTAAAGAGGGGCATCACTTACTTTGCTGGTGGATTGATGCATGCATGTATTTGCCAGTGGAATTATCTGGAGAGAGTTTATCTTCTTAATACTTACCCTAATTTTCTATTTCAATCCACAAAGAGACCATATAGAATAAAATGATTCCTTAGATCATTGTACTTCATTCCACCAGCTCTATTTCAAGTGTAGCGTCAATGTCTCATTCAAATGGAGTTGCTTAGAAATATATTAAGAACTTCACCTGTTGTGGCTATGTCTACCGTCACCAAGGCCAGAGACCTGTGAGAACCTCAGATGCTCTGACTCTTACTCTGCGGTCCCCTTGGAAATGTATCTTGGAATGAGTTTCATTCTCAACCAAGAAAACATGAAATATCTTGGCAGGACTGTCTCAGTCTGCAGTACAGAAGAGGAGTGGTTTATCTCTTTTGTTCTAAAGTAGTTCAACTCCAGAAATATTCGTAGATGAAATGCCAGTTTGACGATTCCTAAGGATGTTTTAGACTTTATTTTCAAAGAAACAAATACTTCCTAATAATTACAACTACTTTAGAAAAATCCCCAAACTAAGAGATGGGAGACTGGAGCCTGAGGAGTGGCAGTGTCCCGACAAGTGAGCTACAAAAGGAGGTGACTAGAAATCTCAAGGAAGTAGCTAGAAATCGGGAACCTCAGTTTTCTCCTGATACATGAAAGAAGACAGATCAGATGAGGATCCAGCTGTGTGGTTCTGTGATCAGACACTTGCTGAGTTAAATGGGTAACAGCCTGACCTTGAGCTCAGAGTCTGAATTTATTCTTACCATAGATGGGGGGAAGGCATTTAACATATAGATTTATACTAAGTCCCACCCCAAGGAATATTGCTAAAAAAGAAAAAAAAAACCTGATGGGCTGATTCCAAGACATGCTTGTATATCCTCGGGTGGTGTGATAGCCATTGTAATTTATATTTATTCACAAGTAAACGAAACACCATTTCAAGTTCAGTGGTACTAAGTGCTGCTAACTCACTCCATTCACGGTATCAAACTGCACACATACACCATGGCCTTTTCAAAGATGTGCATCTAAGTAGATCTAATTAGATGTCATGCTTCACAAGGGTTTGTAGCACTGTCAATTCTGAGAATCAAGTTTACACTGTAAGAATATTCCAGGGCCGGTTGCAATGAGTTACCCTTCAGGCTAAATAACTGCATTGAGTTAGACAGTTGGTGGTGAGTTTGTCTGCATATGAAGCACAATGCTTAAGGGAAATTAATCACATTTGTTGTAGCTGGTTTTATAAGTCTGTTGGCTTTTTGTCTCCCCTTTGAGAAGAGTCTCAAACCTCAGCCCATTACAATGGTGCTGATGAGAAAGTCCCAAGAAAAGGTTAGAGATCCAAAAGCGAATGTGCCAGTCTCTTGTCTATCTTCCCTCTCAATGGTAGTCTATTTTAAATTGTGAATATCATGAAGGCCATACCTTTTCTTTTCAAACCCAACTCCTAAACAAACTATTGTAAGTCAATATGAAGCATTTTATGTTTTGAAATGTGTGTGTTGATATATGTGTGTTCTTAAAGTATATGAAGAAATAAAAGTATCAGCAATGTGATCTTTGGAGAAAAGGCTAGAAAAGTAGGCAGCATTTGTTATCTTACTGATGGCTGATATTTATCAACCTCTTCATAGCTGTGTCTAGCACAGGATGGTAGAACCTGGGCTTGTGGGGAACTCACCTCTGGAAAGCACCTGCTTCCCCACTTGGCTATTTGAGTGGGTGCTCTACCCTTTCAGGATGAAGAATTGCTACCATGCCACCTGTTGCCAGTGGAAGGAAAGAGAAGGGGAGAGTGTCCTAAGTAGGTGGGTCCAAGCCCTCCATGATTCCTTGAACTTGCTCAGTGGCTCTCTGGCCCTTTCTCTTGATTTCTACAAAAAGAGTGCCAAGAAGAGCTTAGGTGAGCAAGGCCCTACTTCTGCAAAGACCCCAAATAGGCGCAAGTGTGTCCTCTCTTCAATCATCAGGCCTCCACTGACTCCATGACGAAAGTAGACACAAGCAGTTGATTATGAGAAATGAGTTATTTTGTAGGATAACCTTTGAAACATTTTATGGGTAATTAACCTCTTTCACCTTTTGGGTTTTCTTCAGTTCGTATTCAAGACCAGGTCCTACAAAGAGAGAACGATACATGAGGAACTGGCTAAAAATTTGAGTGACCTTTTGAAGTCCAATGATTCAACAATAGTCAAGCATGTTCTAAAGGTAATTCTCTTCATAATAGTGGATAAGTTTGAAAGCAACGGATGCAAGAACTCTTATCACTAGAAGACGAGAGGACTCGCTGATCTCTACAAGTCATTTTCCTTCTAGATTCTGACATAGGTTTCATATCAAAGTTTAATTATATCAAATCATCTAGTAAAGAAGGAGGTCTATAACAAGAGAACAGAGAGGAGTAGGTTACAGCCAAGTGAAGTGCTTTGATCTAAAGGCAGAATAAATTACTCTTAAATATCTAAAACATTCACAAACAGTAAGTACAACACAAAGCTTGGGCAGCTAGTTATAGCAGGAGATGATACTTAGGAAAAAATGGTTTATGGTATATTCACAAGCATATTGACAACAGAGAGTAAATGTGTAACAGCCAGTTTCTGGTCTCAAATTGTACCATGGGTAGGGACGTGAAGAAGAGACCATAGATTAAAAACTCGAAAACTATGTTATGGAACCCTGAATTTAGATGCAAGCATCTTGTCTATTGTCACTTGAAAAGTTCATCCGATCAGATCCAACTCATTGGCAAACATCTTGAAAGGCAATATGACATCATAAGCCATCAACAGAAGTTCACCAAAATCTAATTCTGAGAGACTAAGCAATTTATATTTTAAGCAGCCTTTGAATATAGTCATTTATTCATTTGATATATGTCAGGCATCTACCTTAAAGCAGTCAGACTCATAGGCACTTGGGATATATTAGAGCAACGACTAAAATTCCACGCCCTTAGGAGCTTACATTATACTGGAGGACTATTGAAGTAAATATATATGTATGTATGTATATATATATATATATATATATATATATATATATATATATATGCAAATAGAATGAGAAAATAAGGCACAGAGCAGTTACTAGGGTAGGCAGGTGACGAGAAGGAGAATGGGGTGCTTGAGAAGAAAGCCTGAAGGAGGTCAGAGAGCTGCCCATGGGGACATTAAAGTAGAGTATTGCAGGTGCTGGAAAGGCTTTTACTATTCAGTGAAGCTGTAGCACAGCTCTGTGTCTGGGACAACCAGTGTGGACAAGAATGGGAGGGGTTTAAATGAAGCCAGAGAAACCATGAGCAGCCGAGGATGCCTGTGGACCACCATGGGAGTGGAGAGCATCTGTTGAATTCATAAACAAATGACAAAACATTTGACAGAATGACTAAAAGTGCAGTTTGGGACAAGATAGATGATGGAGGTGGTTTCAGTGTGCCTTGGATTCTTTAAATGGTCCTAGTGGTATGGGCTTCACAAACTCCAGTATCACGAAGACACTTTGATTCCTTTAGTGAAGTGACCCCTTCATTAACCCACATCTACTTTTATACAAGGGACATTACCCTCCTGTCCTTCACCTAAGCCAGTCCCTCAGAATTTAAGGTGGTGTTCTGCAATGGTTGCCACAGCAGTGCACCAGCCAAAAACTAGATGTGGTTCAAATGGCCTCTGGTAGCAGAGCAAACCAGTTCACACTCGTTGGATATGTGATATGGTGATGAGATGTGACTCCATGCTAATGACACTCCATAAATGGGACTCTAAACATAGTGTGTTGAATTTAAATGTCTCAGGAGACAAGGTTAAGAATAGCAATTTTTATGTGGAGTTCAGTGATTTGAAATTAAAATACTTTATTGTGTAAGTATTGGTGGGAAGATGACTAGCACAAAATAGAGAGCCTGACGGCGAGCCTGCCATGAAAGCTTCATTTGAAGTGAAACAGAGTGTCTCACAAATCGCTTTTTCATGAACAGGTGCTCAGAAAGTCATCTCAAGTAAATCGTTGACTTTTTAACCATAATTTCTATATTATTAAAAAAATTGAAATATATGATATGAACAATTACAATTATAACTTTGATAAAGGTTAAGGTAACAGAAAATGTGTTACTTCCCTGGTCCATTTAACTTATTCATTTACTTTAAGATTGAAAAACATTAGTAGCAATATTCTACTGTAAAGATCATAATTGTCATTATGTTACCATAGATTAATAAATCCATCATTGTCTCTTCTTCCCTGCAGCATTCTTGGTTCTTCTTTGCCATTATTCTTAAATCAATGGCACAGCACTTGATTGACACAAACAGAATCCAGGTAAGATCATAGGTAATATAGCAATGCAATATCATCATCCAACAATTACACTAACGAACATGTCCTCATTAGTTCCACATTTATTAGCTGTGTAAAACATTAGCCATTTATGTTAATTGCTTTTTAAGTACAAGAAATGATCGTATATGTCAATAAAGGCCCATTCAGAAGCAGATGTGGAAACAAAAATGACAAATGCAAAAATCTATGGAGGAGACTTAACTCTAAAGGGCAAATGGGACTAGAAATACAAGGTAGACAGGTCTGATCCCTATGAGAGAAAGCAGGAAGGGAAAGGGGGCTGGTTAAAATGAGCCTGGCAGTGAAAAAGCTTTCAGCCTGGCCTATGAGTCATCTGGAAGCAAAGAATGTTCATTGGAATCATTGTGCTCCGCACAGGTCCTCAGCCAGCTCCATCATGAATGGAAGTAGCCGGGGATACTGTGGTTTAACCATGAATGATTGATTGGGTCTTGGATATGGAAGCTTTGTACATGTTTCCATGACTTAAAGAAATGTGTGGGCTTGTGCAGTCCACAGTTATGCCACACTGCACACAACCATGAATCTGCTCCTCCACAGCCCCCATAGGCCCCTCAGAAAATTAGAGTTGGTGTGATTAACTCTACCTCCTGCCATGGCAGCTGGCATTCTCAGAAACCTGCCTACCTGAGCTCACCATCCCCTTCCTCTATAATCTAGGTCTGCTCATCCTAGCTCGCAGCAGGGAAGGGCTTGGTGACCCACCAGAGAGTGTAGCCCACACTCTCTTTCCAGGGTGCTCTGAATCTCTGATAACCTGACTTTACTGCAGCCAGGGCTGCTGCATGTCATCACTCACAGTCACAGTCAGGCAATGAGGACCCAACTGTGAGCACCCAAGGGAATAGCATGAGTTCTCATACATCTCCCATTTAGATGGAGCTATGGGAGAAGCTCTAAGACTCTCCCCTGCCTACTAGCACATCCCGGGGTAGAGTCAGAATAGTATTGCGTGTAATGGATGGCCACGGTAAAGATCACTGACATTGTTATGATGTGCCTTACTAGTGGAGGTTAGACAGTGCCAGAGTTCTCTCTGACATCCCTACAAGAAAGCTCCAAACAATGAGTTCCATGCTCAGTTTTGATCCAAATGTCCTTTTCTTCTATATGAACTTCATATCTGGGACCAGCTAAATGATTATAAATGCTTCTTTGACACACTCATGTACACATACACACACACACACAGACACACACACACAGACACACACACACAGACACACACACACACACACACACAGCATCCATCTAAATGTTACCAGAACTTTAGTCAAAGATCTTCAGTGTCTATAAGTATGCTTAACAGGGTACACATGATAGTGAATTGGGTTTCTGGGTAAGAATGTTATGTAGATCCTCTGTCCCATGATGCTTCAAGTGTGTGACTGTCCCCCTCTCTCTAGCACACATAGCCTTGATAAATGTCCATAAGGCATGTCAGTTACCACCATAGTTCAGCTCCTGTATATTTTATACATGAATTAGTCGACTCTATGGGTCCCCCTGAGTCAAGCTCTTTTGGATGTCCATCTACCTTTAGCATTAACCACAACCCTCTAGCCAAGCACATCACGTAGCCTCAGTCACTAGGGTGACACATTATCTTCATGGATGTTAATGAGTCAGTCTATGACTGCTTCTGCTATAACCAGACACAAGACACCATGAAACATCACAGTGATGGTAGTACCAGCACCTTGTTGGTGGCTTGAGGTCATTGGAGTATTTACTGTGCTTTCCTGTGCAACATCAGGTTCTAATGGGCACAGTGGTCTCAGTTAATAGCAATTCCTATGGGAATACTTTCTGCTATGTCTTTACTCCAGCCTTTATCCTCTGCTACGGTGGCTAAGACAATTACAAATTTGACTTCAGGTGACTTATATCCATTTCTAGGATCTGAAAAACATCAATTCCTATAGAAAGCTACCTATGATTTAATCCCCACATGCTCAAAAAATACCTTCTCCTCTATTAATTGTAGAATATGCCCTTTTATATACTATCCCTTTCATCAAACTGCCTCAGTGGCCAATATTAAATGCTCTTCATCTTGTTTTTGTACGTGCTACCTAGTTTTCATAGCTAATTATGGCATAGTCTCTAGTCTTCTTGGTTAGGCCCAGGAAGCTCTCAGGTTGGGCCTTTCACCAATGAAGAGGTGGGTGAGCTTCCCCGGAGTTTGTCTATTTCCTTCCAAAGCCATGGCTTTGTGGGATCGTCTCTAGTAAGAGAAGAGCTGACTGTTACTGGGAAATAAATAACACTATAAACAGTGAAGGCTAAGGACAAAACACAGGGGCATCAAGTCACCAACCAGAAGGTCCTGCCAGGCCCCAGCACTTGCCAACCATCACCTTGACCTTGGTATGAGGAAATGTTCTCCTGTTCACTCATCGCTGCAGAGTGCATGTCTTCGCCACAGCCCCTACATGTGTGTTTTGGATACATCTGTTTTCCTACTTCTAAAGATAAGAAAGAGCCCCCTGCCCCAAAGGAAGAGGAAAATCTAACATGAGATAAGAATGATTCCTATCTCTGAATTTTACTGTGCTGGAATCAGAAATTGTCTAGATGTTATAATCCCTGTTTTGTCCCTGAAGTGCTAGGTAATAAAAATAACTTTACATATAGATAGAGGCTGGGTTTTTTTTTTCAGCCATACAAGAATGGATTGGACTAACATTCTGCTACAGTTATAATTGATACATATCTTCTCATCTAGGAAGGTCACAGAACAGACTAAGAACAAACCATCTAGACAGCCCCACTGTGGCCAGCAGTTCATCTTTACTGATCCCAGCTTGCTTTTTTGTTACCTGCTTCAACAGTATCCCTCAGACTAATTCCAGCACCTTCCATTTTTCTTATTAGTTTCCATAGAAAAAGTTGTCATCATTTGACACAAATGCATTCATAGTAAAATTCTCCCAAGTGTTTGAGTACTTTCATTTCTCTCTCTTTTAATTATGGAGTCAGTGGCATTCTGCACTTGAGGAGTTTTAGTCATGAACTTCAGGAGCAAGTATGGAGACTCTGAGAGAGTCGGGAGCAATGAGTAATTTGGTCTCCTGAATGCCGTGATGTGGCTTCACAGAGAGTATCCCTGTGTGACTCCTGGTCTTCTTTCTGATTTAGGATCATTCATATTCCTGGGATCTGCTACAGATCTTCACAGCAGGTCCACAGAACTAACTAACCTTCTTTTCCTCCCCATCATTCACTAATTTCCAACAAAGCTCCCAAATGCCCCAGACCTGGGTTGGCCCCTCATGACCTTGGTTGTCTAACAACCCAACCCTTCCTCCTCTCTGCTCCAGATGTGCAGTTTGGGAGTCATCACAATACCCTCCCACCTATCCTTCACCCCAAGCTTTTCTGATATTTATCCAGGGAATAATGGGAATTATTCCGTGTGTGTTTAGCACACCACATGCCTTTGGGTTAAGAGCAGGAATAGACAACAAGGAGAATTTCAATAGAAGGGAAGACAAAAAAAAAAAGAATAACAAAATCTGTGGCATTCACATGTCTCAAAGGACACAATATAAGCTCTGCTGTATGTAGTAAATCTTAGAAATTAACAAGCCCCAAAGAGGAAACTACAAATGTGTTTTACTTATGTGACAAGTGCTTGTTGAGCCAGGGGATGGCCCTGCCAGTAAAGGGCTTTCTGCACAAGCCAAGGGCCCAAGTGTGAGTCCTTGTACCCACATATAAACCCAGATGTGTCCTCATATAGTTGTAATTCCACTGCTGGAAAGTAGAGACTGGTGGATTACCTGGAGCTCATTGGCCAATAGGCATAGCTTAAATAGCAAGCATCAGGTCTCAAAGAGAGATTCTGTCTGTCCCACAAATAAGGACAGCTCCTAAAGAAAAAAGCTGAGATTAATCTCTGACCTCCACTCTTACACACACACACACACACACACACAGCCATATATACCTGTCTATTCCCAACACTCCCCACAGACATAAACACAATAAATAAATAAATGACTATTGTTTTTTGGATAGTAAATTATTTGTCTTTATTGCCCAAGATAAATGGAGAAGAATGTAAAATGGCATATGTGATTTATGAGATTTGATGTTTTTATCAATTTGTATGATTTCAACAATAAATTTTAAATACATACAAAGAATAATGAGGCTTTGAAAATACAAGTGGTGTTACAGAAAGAGAAATAAATGTTGGCTCCAATCTTCCATTATTAAGTCTCCATTTAGAACAAACCCTGTAATAACAGCAGCCCTCGTGGGTTGTATTTCTACAGTATGAAAGGCTGCATGCTTGCAGTTGGAAATTATGTGACTCAATCTAACTCTAATTGTAGTGACAATAATTACTAAAGCCAATTTGCAGAGATGAAAGAGTTCTATTGACCTTATAGGAAAGGCCTATGTGAACCCAAAGAAAGAGCTTAGCTGTCTAAAATTTTTCCCCTTTATAAAGACAACCAAACATGACATAAAATTGTAATAAATGCATTATACAATCTCACATCTAAGCTCTTTTATATCTAGTGTCATAATGATCTTGATATTTCTTGTCTGTTGTACATTCAGGAACCATAGTTTAGGACTGACTAGAACTCATGTTAGAAACTACTTCGGACCAGTACTGATTTTCATCCAGCTATTTGCTTGTTTGTTACAAGTTTTTACATTTTTATTTTTCTAAGTGTACAATGTATATGTGATAGTATGATAGTGTCTAAGTGTGTGTGTGTGTGTGTGTGTGTGTGTGTGTGTGTGTGTGTGCAGGAAAGTATGTGTTTGATAAGTTCTTATGAAGGCCAGAGTTTGACACCAATCACTCTTTGTCTTATGTTTCTTGAGACAGTCTATCACTGAACCTGGAGCTCAGTGATTGGCTACACTGTCTAGCCAGTGAACTCCAAGAATCCACCTGTTTCTCTGCTCCTACTCCCTTGATATTGTTGAAGATGCAAGCCAACATGCCCAGCCATTACAGTTACTCCTGCTTCCAAAGCAGAGAATTTACCAACTGAGCCATCCCCAGGATATTCATTATCATCATATTTCTTTACATTTTGACAGTCATACATGTATGCAATATATTAAAATCACATTCTCCCCTCCCTAGTACTCTTTGTTATCCTCTTTCCTTTCCTTCTGAACCCCTTTTTTCTTCCCATCTAGTCCCCCATAGATCACACCATTAGACAAAATTACGTACTCTCCTCCAGCATCCATTAGCAGTCATTGGCACCTTAGGGACTTAAGTAGACCCATGTAGGCACTCCCTCTGCCCTTGATTGACAGCTTAAGTATCCAATTCTGTATAGGTTCCTGTAGGCACTGTTTGATCACAGTAGCCGTAGCAATGTCATATCTGGATGGCAGCATTCCACAACACTATTCCCAATCCTCCATGATTTAAATTCTTTCCTTACTCTCTTTTGTGATGTTTCCTTGTCCTAGAAAGGGGCCTTGCTATAGAAGATGTCTCTTTTAAGGCTGAACACTCATAGATTTATATTTTTATATTCATTCTAAATTAAAATAAATGACGCTATCTGACTAAATGAATGTTTTAGAATAATATTCATCTTAAAATTAGTATATTTTATTTAAAGTTTAATAGTTACTGCTTGGAAGGCAAAAGGAGGGAATTAATATGAGAGCATAAAATTATTCATGTTTTACTTTGCACAGGTCTATGTGGTTTGAGTATTTGAGATTAACAGTTTTTAATGAAGAAAAAAAGTGTAAATTTACCAGTCAAGCTAGAAGGGAACATTTAGTAAAAACAGTAGAATTATGACCTTGAAACTTAAAAGGCTTGTGAAATTTATTACTGCTTTCAAGTTTTCCAAAGAACTCTTTTGGCTAGCTGTTCTGTAAAGTAAGGTAAGTCTTTCAGTTTGCTCTCCTGGCTTGGAAAGTCATATACCACGTTATGAACAAGACATTCTTTCTTTAGCTTCCCAGAGCTCAAAGATTCCCTGAGTCTTACCAAAGTGAAATAGACAACCTAGTGATGGGCCTGTGTGACCACGTGATTTGGAAATGCAAGGATGCCCTTGAGGAAACCAAAAGGGCGAACCACAGCGTTGCCAGATTCCTTAAGGTACAGCTATGCAAGAGCACTGTTCTGTTCAAGTCCCCTTGACAGTGGCTGCAAGGTATCCTAAATGTCATTAACCTTAATCTTCATGTATAATGAAGTATCAAAACTCCACAGTGAGATGAACACTTCCACTTTTACACCTCTTCTCTTGAAATATGTTTAATATTCATTCAAGCCAAGAGGCTCATTAAAGAAAAATGAAGGTTAGATAAAAAAACGTGCACCTGAGTGTTGCCAACTCATGGTGCTTCTGAATAATTTCAAACAGGAAGCGGAGATGTTGAGAGCAGTCACATTGTGGTGATGTCATTCTCTTGAGGTCGTTGCTGTCTATGTATAAACTTTATGTGGCGGCAACAGAAAATGTCCAAGATGACAACATAAATGGCAATGGTCAAAAAAATAGATTGACAATGAGCACATCCACTAATAATGGCAATGACAACAGATCACATAGACTTCAGGTTCACACATGCACACATATATACAAGAAGTTTGTGAATGGAAAAACTGTATTATAAATGTCCATCATACACACATACTTAAAATTTAATGGCATTTATTGACACAAAAGACAACAAAAGCTTTGGGGGATGATTGTTAAAGGGAGTAGAGAAAAATATAGAACCTGCTCCCTCATAAAAATTGCAGGGTCTCTTCTCTTTGTTCTTCAAATGCATGCTTCCCTGATTAAAATAGAAAACAATCCCCTGGCAAAGGAAACCAATAAGAATGAAGAGAATACTGGCCCACTGTACCATTTTCCATCCCACCCAGAGGTACAGCAGATGGTCTCCACCCAAGCTACTCTGGGATCAGTGTACTAAAAACAGTAATAAGATGTAACCAAGTAATTAAAAAGCAGGCAACTTTGTATATAAAAGGGAAAGTCTAAAATACCTCATTACAAAATTCCAGGCAATATTTTAAACAGTTATTAGGTGCAGGTTTGGAACCTCAAGCACTGATCCTATCTGTAACATCTGAATTAGTTGCTATATTTGGATGGGTGTTCCAACTTACTTTAGAGATTTTTTTTAAACACTTACATAGCATGCTTAGTTGAATATTACTCTGATTCAGTATATAGTCATCTTTCCTAAAGTCTCAAAAGTAAGAAGATTTGACTTTGAAATTATATCTTCTTAGCGCTGCTTTACATTTATGGATCGGGGATTCGTGTTTAAGATGGTGAACAATTACATCAGCATGTTCTCTTCCGGTGAGTTCAAGGTAAGGACCAGGGATGGAAGTAATGTTTGGCCCAATCCTGTGTGATAACTAAGGTAATCTCTGTGTGTATGTGCCTGAAACACTGACCTAGCATCCACTTCATGAGTCATAAAATAAGGTCACTACTATCTGGTTTGGAACTTTTCTTTGTTGACAGAATTTTTATAACTATTTTAATCTCATTGATATGGATATTCAAGTTGTTTATATTCTCATAATTTAATTTTGTTAGACAACATATGGTTAATAACATTCATTTATTCTAGATATCCCAGGGTTATGGTTTTAAATATTCCCTAACAATCTTCTGGACTTCATTGTAGTTTATTACAATACTCTTTTTCTGGTTCTTCTTTCTTTAGTTAGTTTGGATAGGGTATGTCAATCATATTTATCTTTCCAAAGAACCATCTCTTTGGTGGATTCTTTATGTTCTTATTTCATTACTTTCTTCCCTCAGCCTTCATTCTTTTTGGTAACTACTCCTTTCTTTGAGATTTGCACATTCCCCTTTATCTGAGACTTTAAGATGTACATTAAGCTATTATTTGAGATCTTTCTCTTTTTTTTCACAGACACACTCATACCTATAAACTCTATTGTAAAAATAACCTTAGCTGTTTAAAATCCTTTAAATATTTCTTCAAAGACTATCCAGTTGTGTTCCTATGATGCATGAACTGTGAATAATCTCCATTTAAATGTAATTGCACTAGACCTATATATTTTCTAAAGATCAATTGCCATATTCTCAGTGAAGAATAATTAATACGTGTATGTAATTTAATTATACACTTGCTCACATACAAAAGAGCACATCAAATACTATTCTTGTTTGAAATGGCAGTTTTCTGCATTATTGAATGCTGTTGCCAGAAATGGAATTCTATTCTGAGGTAAAAGGATATTTTTTTATATTTTGTGAACTAATATTAGTGTACATAGTATTGACAAGCTAATTCGCTCTTAAAGACTATTGTCTCTCATACATGAGAGTGGATATAAAACTGTTTTGACTGTTAATCATTCCTATGTAAATTATGTTTATCTTAGACCAAGTCTAAATCTGACCAAATCCAAATGTGATGAAAAAACAAAACACCCTTTTGCAAAAACAGGGGAGAAAGGAACTAAATGACAGATGCTAAGAACTAGGGGCCTGTGGAGTTGATGCCACTTCAGATAATATGTACCATTCTCTTCCTTGATGCTGGACCTCACCCGTTTGTAATCACAGTCTTCTCTGGGATTTGAGTTGGAGTCTTGAGAGGGCTCCATTCACATGACGCAGCAGGACTGAACATACAATAAACATATAACATAAGTACAACTGGAGGTCTTCTCATAGAAATGGAATGTGGGATACAGTTGCTCTCTTCCTATAGATTGTCTTGACCTGTGTGCAAATATAACAAATGTGACTACAAGAAGCACTTCTGAGCAAGCAGGCTCCCCTAAACCTAGGAACTACTTGGTGGTCATACAAAATTAACTATTTCTTCTTTGTCATAGTCCAATTGAAGCACATACCTTTCTCATTCTTCTGATTGTTTTTATGAACTTTCTTGATGTGCAAACAATAACCACACCATTTGCTTCTGTTTCAGACTTTATGCCAGTATAAGTTTGATTTCCTTCAGGAAGTTTGTCAACATGAACATTTTATCCCTCTGTGTCTCCCCATAAGATCTGCGAACATTCCAGGTAACAAGTCCCCACATCTTCTTAAGGCCCTGCAAGGCTGGCACTTGTTCTGACTCTGTTCTCCAGTTTCCTTAACCATTCTGTTTGAAGAGTTAACTTGGCTATACAAGCCTAATCATCTGGTAAAAATACAAAAGGATTTGACCCATGTGGTTATGACTACAACATTGTAGTCATTTTTCATTTGAGAGAAAGCCAGCAGAATTTTCAACCTTGTTACTATAAACCAGAGAATTATAACCTAGAATCCTACTAGCTCCTAAAGACAGAGATCCATTGATATTGATACCTAAAGATAGGGAGGAAAAAAATCAGGCGTATAATTCCAGTTGAGACTGTTAATTAGCATGCATAACTGAGTCAGAATGGAGTTCTTCTAAATCAGTCACACAAGGCAAATGGAAAGCCGGAAGAAAGGAAGGAAGGAAGAGAGGGATGAAAGGAGGGAAGGAAGACTGCCTTATAAACTCTTGATACTCCTAGGCCAGAGAGGGGATGAGTCTGGGTACAGAAGTCAGAATGGAGCATGTTTCATTTACAAAATTTGATATGCATCATTACATTTAAAGACTGCAATAAAATGTTCATTTTGTAAATTTGGAACCTGTGTCTGTGTGTGTGTGTGTGTGTGTGTGTGTGTGTGTGTGTGTGTGTGTGT